>NW_024386948.1:3655641-3878141 GCF_900408965.1 Simochromis diagramma
CGCATCTGGACAACATAAGAGACAACATTGACAGCCTGTGATCTTTCTTGGTCACCCTCCCAAGTCTCCCTTAGAAGAGACAAGGGGCCTCGTACCTCATGGCCATACAATAGTTCGAAAGGTGAAAAACCTGTAGAAGCCTGGGGTACTTCTCTATATGCAAAGAGGAGGTAGGGCAGCCACTGATCCCAGTCTGTACCAGTTTCATTGACAAATTTGCGTAACATTTGTTTCAGAGTCTGATTGAAGCGCTCTGTTAGGCCATCTGTCTGAGGGTGGTATGGCGTTGTCCTCAGGCTCTTAATCCCAAGGAGCTGGTACACCTGCTTCAACAAAGTGGACATAAAGTTAGTGCCACGGTCAGTAAGAATCTCACGAGGAAAACCAACCCTTGAGAAGAACTGTATGAGACAGAGGGCGACTGCTTTGGCTTTTATTGATCTCAAAGGAAAGACCTCTGGATACTTTGTAGCGTAATCTGTCACAACCAGCATGTAATGGTTGCCTGCCTTGCTCCTTTCTAGACGACCAACAATGTCCATTCCTAGCCGTTCAAATGGAGTGCTGATAATTGGTAGAGACTGGAGAGGAGCTCTGGAGGGGATTTTAAGAGAAGACTTCTGGCACTGAGGGCAGCTTTTACAGAACAGTGTTACATCCGAGCGCACACCAGGCCAATAAAAATATTTTCTAATGCGGGCCATGGTTTTGTGCTTTCCCAAGTGGCCAGCCCATGGAATGGAGTGTCCCAAGGAGAGCACCACCTTCTGGACTGCTCTAGGAACCACCAACTGCAATGCTGAACCCTGCTGACGATACAGAATGCCATCTTTCAGCAGAAACTCCCCCCTGCTGTTCAATTCTTGCTCAGTCCCTTGGTTCCTCTCTGCAGCTTTCTGGAACAGAGATGTTAGAGATGGATCGTCATGTTGCATTTCAATAATATTAACAGGGGTTTTGAAACCCAAAGGTAACTCAGGCTCTGTGCTAGGAGCTTCTCGAACAGCAGTATGTAGAAACTTCTCTTGCCTTCTCTGTCCACGTGACTTACGAGACTTCCCGGGTGCAGTCTCTATGTCCGCATCATAGAAGGGCAAGGCACGGAGTGGGTGTAGGGACTCCTCTTTCTTCTTAGCTTGAACTCTTGTTACTGCAACATTGCATGTATGACTAGGATTCAGCAAGTCAAACAACACAGGCAGATCTCGACCCAGCACTACTGGAAATGGCAGATTCTCTGCAACACCAATATTTAGAATATACGTTTGTCCTTGTACCTTGATGTACAGATCTGCTGTTGGATATGATCTCTCATCTCCATGAATGCAGCGAACAGGGATTGTCTCCACATTAACTTTATTTGTGGGAACAAAGTCTCGGTGCACAAGAGTCTGAGTACTTCCTGAGTCAACAAGGGCCTTTAATGGTTTCCCATCAACCTCAACTAAGGTCATTTTGAAACCAGTCTCAAACTCCGCTTTAGGCTCCACACTTTGTCGGGGCACAAAACACATCTGAGTTATTTTTGTAGAATTCTTTGGGCACATCGGTTTTGTGTGGCCCTCCATCCCACACAAATAACAAATCACAGTCTTGGGTGGAGGTCTTGACGGCATATTGACAGACTGGCTCCTTGGAGGCTTACTCACCCCTGCTTTCTGGTAGTGAGGGACAGATTTTGAACCATCTCTCATTTTCCATGCTGTGTGGCTCCATGACTGTCCTTTTTTCCGTGCCGCCACAAACACATCAGCCAGCTCTGCAGCCGCCGCAGCAGAGTTTGGATTGCGTTCTTTAATCCATATCTGTAACTCAGGAGACAGCATTCTCAAGTATTGTTCTAAAATTAATATTTCACTAACCTCATGCACCGTTTTTCCTTTTGGCTTCACCCACTTCTCATATAACTCTTTCAATCTTGCATATAGTTCTTTTGGATTCTCATCAGATTTTACCTCCAGTGAACGGAATCTCAGTCTATATGTCTCAGGATTAATGTCATATTTTTGAAGGATAGCTGCTTTAACTTTGTCATAGTCTAGAGAGTCATCCATATCCATATGAACATACGCACCTCTTGCTTTGCCAGTGAGTAAAGGAATCAGATGAAAAACCCAGTCCATTTTTTGCCACCGGCAAACTACAGCCATGCGTTCAAATGTTGTTAAAAAATGTTCAATATCATCCTCCTCTGTCAATTTTTCCAGCCTGGGTTCATAAAAGCGAGACTGACCTGATTGAGGATGTATTTGCTCATTACTGGAGCCAGCACAGGGAGGATCCTCCTCTTCAAAGGACTCTACCTCTGGTTGTTCAGGTTCCTCCATTTGAGGCTCAGAGACCTCCATTTGAGGCTCAGGGACCGGGGAGGTACGAGCTTGCACTTCTACCTGCAACAGCGGAAACTGATGTTGCAGTGCTCTAAAGCACTGTTCCTGGCGGGTAAACTCCTCCCTTCTTCTTGCTTCCTGGGCCTCCTGCTGACCCATATGAGAACGAAGCATGGAAATCAGTTCTGACATTGTCGGCTCCTTACCTTGGCTTTCAGTACTATCCACCCCTCCAGAGGCTCCATTTTCCTCTCCTCCTTCTACTTGCTCTACCACTCCAACTGGCTGATTTTGACAATCTCCTTTTGCTCCTCTGCCACTCCTTCCCATTCTGTGCATGGCTTGATGAGATTGAAGAGGGGGAAAAAGAGAAAAAAAAATCCCGTGCCTTCAACTGCTGATCCCACTTCTGACACCACTTGTGATGGACCGAGCAGTGAAGGAAACTTAGGCACAGGTTAAAGTCCAAAAAATGATTCTTTTTTTAACCCAAAAAACATAATTGGTTAACTCATGCAAAAAGAATCAAAATCTTGTGCCCATAAAAGAGGTCAAACTAACAAAACTCTACTCAAAGTTGACAACACAACTGATAACTCAAACAAACTGACCTAACTCAACAAGACAAAGGGGAAACTTAAATAGTGGCTGATCAGCCCACAAAAACAGGAGAAGGGGTAAAACACACAAAACCTAACTAAACCAAACATAATGAACTCCAATTCCCCCCCCCCATGGTCCTGAGTTATGGCGTGAACCAATTTGTAGCCTTCCTTTAAAGCTCGCTCCGCCCCTTTTCCACCTCTTGGCTCCTTAATCAAGGGACTGGAACAGCTGCAACTAAGGTAACTCAGAAAACAAAAGATTAATCATACATAACAGTGTAAACTAAAATGTGCGCACTTATTTTAGAATGCAGCGTTATGTGGATATGTGAATTAACTAAACCAAAACCAGTTATTTATTGTCCTGTCAATTAATTCCTATATTTAAAGAAAGAAATGTGAATGCAAGGTTACTTATAAGCCTCTACACTAACATGGTGATATTACCACTGTGTGGCTGTAAGTGCAGCCATCACAGAGTGTCATAGAAAGACAAAATGTAGAAACGTTTTTTATTTTCAGTTTTATGCCTGGATCAGTGATTCACAGTTTTTGAGATATTGCAACACATTTGGCCTCAAATATGCAGACTAGTCAAGATAATAATCAGATGTGAGATCCTGGAGAAGACACTGAGTGGGAGTGTGAAGGGAGAATGAAAAGTTCTCTACAGTCTTCAACACACCTGAGTGAAATACTTCAATTTGACATCACTCAGGCCAATCTTTATGTTACATTCAGAATCTAGTTCTAGTCCCGCTCCTTATCCACTGCATTATATCACTGTAAAATGCCATCGTCCTTGTGAACAGAAGCATTTTTAAAGCTGCTATTTTAGTGTTTATAAGCACAGTGTAAGCACAAAGGGTGAAATATCAGCTTCCTTTTGTTCTTTGCAAAACTGACACTAACTTTCTGAGTTATGTACTCCTCTTTTCTTCACAGTTAGTTTTTCATCAAGTTTAAACTATTCTGATGCTTTTTGTAACACAGCTGTACTGATTACATCTGCTGCAGCTCTGACACTGTTGAATTAAACAAAGCCAAGTTAATAACATTTAATACATCAGGTGACTGACTTTCTCTGACCTGCAGGTGATCATTGTGTCTATGAGTCAGAGTTTGTGATACACTTTTATTAATTTAAAGTAGTTGTAGAAGCTTTGTGGTTATCATTAAAATCAATGTTAACATTATTTTTTCAGGTTGACCAGAAGTTAATTATCCATCCTGGGATTCAGCTCAAAGTCATTAACAAAAAAACGTGAGTACACAAAATAAGTAATAATAAACATGAAAATAATAATTATGATCACTAATAATGACAGAGGGTGTTTATTTTTAAATGCATTCATTTGATCATCTCAACAGCACAACGTGGTGGCCCAGAGGAGAGCTCTGACTACAGTCATGTAAATCCAAATTCAGCTAGTTTATCTTCTTTTTATTAAATTAACTTAACAATATCAGGACACTTTGAGTGAAAAGGAGAATATTTTCCTGATAGCCTGAGTTTATATCACTCATTGTGTTTTGTTAGATCGTACTTTTTATGTGCTGTAAATCTGTTTCAGACTTTATTCATTTGTGCTCATTTTTAAAGCAAAGAACTGAATGTAACTTTGCTCTTCCACTCTAGTAGGTGGGTGTGATGTAGGTGCAGTGGGTCCTTCTTGAGTAGAGAGAGTGATTCCTTCAGTTCAAATTGGCTGAGCTATGAGATGTAACAGTAGTTGGAGCCTCTCCTCATGACTGATGAGTCACTTTAATTCTTAACCATCAGACCTTTGTCACTTCCCATCCCCATATTTCCCTTCTACCTGACAGCAGTTAGGAGGTGAGTGATTGTTAGGAGGAGGATCTACTATCTCTGAGGGGCTATTAAAAGAAATTCACACGGACTTTGTAAAGTTCGTATTAACTAAAGCTGTGTGGACTAAAATCTGCTTTTTAAAAATAAATTTTCTTACTAAAAGATTGTATTGATTAAACATTTAAAAGTAGTTGGTCTAAAAGAAAATAAATACGTTAAACATATCGTGTAGTGTTCCATGTCAGATATCACCGTGTAAAATTTATATGTGTCTACAGTACTTTGAATCTGTTGAGGACATATTTAATTGAATAACAGTAGGATAAGTAATGAACCTTTTTTAAAGACTTTTATTGTAATCATAATCATAACAATCACATTATACTGTTTTAGCAAGTAGTTAGTTATGACATCATAGCTGAACATCTAAAATATATTAAATATTTTGTTTAATATATAACATATTTAAATAACAATATCAGTAGATATGTTACTGCTATTAATAATTAAATCATCATCACTTGCTGCACAGGGTTATTTTTACACTTTCTGAAATGTTTCTTAATTATATTTTCATGCATGGCTTGTGTCAGTGTTTGTTTTCATTCCAAATGTTTGTGATTTGCTTCCTTACTTTGTACAAAGTAGTTTCTTAGAAATAATATTAAACAAGGTAATATAGTCCTTTTACTTTGTTTTAGCACAAATGTGTATTCTATTTCATATTCATGCTGTGTATAATCAGTTATTTCTTCCTTTCATTGTTTAAACTTTTGTATTAAATTTTGATTGTGTAACACTTCATTCAGCATGATGATGTTGGAAAGATGTGTACTATTTGATAATGTGGCTTTATATTCAGATTTTGTGTTGTATGAGGGCAACAATGAATCATTTTACTGTATTCATCTGAAGGTCAAAATAATACTTACTTCTATTGTTACTTCTATTGTTTGTACTAACAACCAGAGATGGGCAGTAACACGTAACTGTAAACTGATTACTTTTTTCAAGTAAGGAGTAAAGTATTGCAAATATTACTATTGCAAATAATACTATTGCAAATAAAGTAATTTGATTACTGTTACTTTCCTGTAAGCATGCTGCGTTATGTCGTTACTAAACTGCCATTTTGTTTGTGAGAGTGTCTCATGACAATGATGTAAGCGCGTGCGACCTCTGTGGTAACAGACATGTGCAGATCAACAATGGATAGAGTGCGTGGAAGTACTGACCTTTGAATTTGATTCCCTAAAAAGTGAAAAAAAAATAGTGTCCGCTGTTCACTCTGCGTGGGAAGAAAACTTCTTTCTACACCGAAAAATTAAACTTCAGATCTGAGCAAGTACCCAGCACACTGCCATGGGAATGTGAAATTCACAGAGAAACCCCCGGATCCCACGCTGACATGACCGCTGAGGCACCGACAATGCTCCCCCTGCACCACTCCTGGTAAACAGATTTAAGAGCAACAGGACTTAGTGCCACCCAATCAATCAAACCCCTTCATAAAGCCTGGAGAGCAGTTACAGTAGGTTGAAAATCTGGCCTGTCTAGTGCAAAATATAGTGAACTGATGGGTGGGTCATAACTTTAGCACAATATCAGTGTTTAAAGAAATTTAAAGGATAGATCAAAATAGTGAGTTGTAATTATAATTATTGTTATTTTTCTGTTTTTTTATATTTTCTTTTAAATTATATCAATTTATTAGATTAGATTGAAATGGGTGAATTAAGAACTGTTTACTGAAAATAGTTTTGGTGCTTTGCAGTGCAAAATGTCTGAATGGTCAGTCCATCTTCATTTTCCAAGACTTAACTCTTTATATTTTATCAAAAAGAATGAAGTTAAACTAATTCAGTGTTATTTATATAGCACCAAATCATAACAATATCTCTTTCGAGATATCTGTTAAATCCTGTTTTACTTTTCCCTCTTTTTAAAACTGTTTTGCTGCTTGTTTTACTTTCTATAAGCACCCAGCAGTTTTATTTATCTAATTATGTGCATCATATCAGCCATTTGTTATATTAAGGCTCTCCAACTCCAGTCCTCGAGAGCTACTGCACAGCTGAATCAAATGAATGGCTTGTTACCAGCCTTTTGCCAAACTTGATACCATACTAAAAAGTAACTCAATCATTTGATTGAACCTTTGTATAGGAGAGACCAAGCAACCACTCCACAGGGGCATGACACAACACAGGAGAGCCACTTTAGCAGAATAAGACTCAGCTGTGCAGCTGCAATCAAATGACAAAGGAGACCCTTTGTGGATGTATATGGTCGTATTTTGGACTGAGAAGACACATAGCCTGAAAGAGGAGTAAAAGAGGCCATCTACATCTACTGTGAACCATCAGCTACAATTGCATTCTAATATTACAAGTAGTTAAACAACTCAAACATATTTCTCTAACTTTTAGAGAAACATAAAAAACATTAATACTGTTAACTTCTTTAAAATCCTAAACAAATTCAAACTTGCATACCCAGTTATTAAAAAAATCATTACTGCTGTAGAAGAACTCCACCCTGGGAAAAGAAAAATAGTTCAGTTAAAGTTTAGTTCATTTGGATGTTTAGGAAGAGGAGGGAAGTTTTGGGATCCAATAAACAACCAAAGTCAGTTTGCAATGTAAATACTGTCTTCAAGTGGAAAACAGGGGGAGTGAGTCACCTCTTACTTTCAGACTTTTGATGTGCTTCTCTGTCTTATAGTGGACAAAAACTATTTTTTGTAGTGGCAAAAATAATTTGTGTGGCATCTTATTTGATGCAGAACAACCGATTGCTTGACCATTATGACCATTTAATAGTTTTAAATGATCATGTTAAAATGCCTGGCAGCATTTTTAGGTAAGTAGTTGGATATAACTTTGTTGTTTGCAAAACTTGTGCAGGTTTCTAGAATTTTCCATCTTAATTTGTATTTCAAGTTATTAAAAATGATTTGATAAACATGTTTTTGATTTTTGCAGTAATAAAAACAACTTTTTAAATTAAGACATTTGAAGTTGTGCTGAAAAGAATGATACCCAACAAGGCAGGGTAAACAGTTTGAAAAGGTGAAATATAGAAGTACAATCAAAAGTAGTCAAAAATGGCCAATTATACCCCAGACCTCAGAGGGTTAATCATCACAGAGACCTGGCTACATCATCACCATTCACCACAATGATAGAAATGAAGACTCGGGGAACAGCAGAGATGTGTCAAGGGACAGTGAAACACCATTTAAGATCACTTGGAGACTTCTTGAATGTGTCAATGACTTGATTAAGGCTTCATGTCCTGTAATGGGGTATTGACAATGGATAATGTGAGAGATTCTGTGTAGTGTATGTGCCATTTTCAGTGCGAGGCTTGAGTTGTGTATGACAGTGTCTCTTCACTGAAACCTAAAATTTTTTTTTCTTCTTGCAAAACTCTGAAAGTTATCAGGCCTAACAGCTTCCTCCAAGTTGTGTACTGAGAATTCTGTGCTCAGAAACAACGACAAACGTCCCACTTCACTGAGCTTCTGTCAAGTATATTCATACTTTGTAGGGTCTTGTCTGCATTTATTGTAGAGGGACTAGACAAAATGAATAATTGTCATTTTGCTCAACTGAGGCACCTCATGTTGTTTTATGACACCAAGCTTGCACACACCACTTGACATCTGCTGATGCAGACTCCAGAGTCAAGTACTTCGGTTCTTCCAGGTTGCTTACCGAAATAATCTTCTTTTGGTTTATTGTGACATCTGCAGACATATCTCCAAAGGTCCTTTCGAATGCACATCTCTTGACAGTGAAAAAACTGAACCAACTTTTCTGCTACTGCCCCAGTCTTTAGTCTTTCCTTCACTTTCTGTGGTCCGATTCCTCCATGCAAAACTGGAGCATTTCACCGCAGTCTGTTTCTGCTGGCGAATCTGGTGAGTCTGTCCAGCCATCAGCTCCATCTACCACTCAACCACCAGATCAACCGCCTGCAGCAGCCATGTCGCCATCACATCCACCACCTGCAACAACCTTCCCAACGACTTTTCAACCGCCTGCTACTCCACTGTCTGGTCCTACACATCCATGCCCACGTCCAGCATGGCCTGCATGCCCACGGTCACCTCCAGCACAGCCTGCTCATCCATCAACCAAACCACACAAACACTGGCGACCTTCCAGACCATCTACCGGGGAGCTTCGCAGCCGCCATTTTCCATGCTGTCGGCCTCTGAACCTGCTTCGCCTGCGCCTCTGCCTCTGGCTTTGTTCTGATCTTTGGGTGGAGAGCGGTTGTAAAGAAAGCATACACCATACACACACACACACACACACACACACACACACACACACACACACACACACACACACACACACACACACACACCGTATACTTAATTAAACATATACTTTAATGTAGAATAAAAGATGACTAACTATTAGCAAAAGCACATACAGATAAACTCTGTCATAGCATTCTTTATCATTTTTAACACATGAGGCTGGATGTTAAGACTTTTTACCCTCTCAGATATAATGAGAGGTATATCAGGAGGGCTTTGTTCTCTTTCAATCCCATCTTTCTCAACAATATACTGTATAATGGTTACTGCAGGACTGCCCTACAGTAGCCTTCCTACCCTCTACCACATGTTCCACTCTCTACTTTGCTTGTGTTTTTGTCGTTGTTTCTGCATATCATGTGAAATTAATTACTTATTATTATAACTTAAAAAATAAAAAACCTTAAAAATTTCATAAATCAATATTAAGGCCGTTGCAAATTCAAAAGAAAAGTGCATTTTATATAAAGCACCTCCCATGACATTTGCATTTCACTGCAAAAACCGTCTATCTAAATATCAGGAAAAATATACTTTGAGAAGATCCAGACAATAATCAAGTGAAATAATTTGCCAGTGCAGTAATATAATTCATGCTTGCCCGCAGTCAGGCTATCTTTTTGTGTGGCAGACATGCTCTGTACCGCCCATGTTTGTACAACAAAAGTGTGAACTGTTACTGCGAGGTCTTGAAATAAGGAGTCACAATAAATTGTTACAACACATAATGTCATCTCAAACAGTGTTTTGGTGATATATGTAAAGTAAGCCATTCTAGGAAAAATTGTTTAATGGATTAAAAAATCCATCTTCAACATCAGTTGTCCAAAATATCCACTAACTCTCCTATGTACATGTCTTGCTTCTCTAACTTTCTCTTAAAAATGCTCAACCCTAGCCTCTGATACACTCACTCACTTTATAACATGTTATAAAAGATATGACAAATGCAGTATCCAGTGCAAGTTGAGTTTGCATGCTGTGGTTGGATTGAGTTCTCAATATTTATCTTCCTGTAAGTGTCATCTAAGACTTGCATCATCAGACAAGTCTGAGAATAACTTTAGATATCTAAAAAAACAAAACAAAGAAAACATATACAAATATGTTTTTTTGATTTAGATATTGGATCAAAGGTCAAAAAGCAAAACAAGAACTGGTGTGGGGGACTGCATGGAAATAAATATCAAAGAAAAACACTGGATAAGAAGGTTCAACATTCAGAAAGTTATTTTATTGTAGACAGACCACATGCCTCCATAAACATGGATTAAGAGAGGTGGCTGTCTCGATTCATTAGCAAGGTAATAGAGCAGTCTGGTTACAACTATAAATATTTTTTTTGACTGACTGGAAGAAGCAAACTTTTTATTATACATTTTTTTAAGCTGATCTTTGAAAAATGTGTCTTCCAGTGCTTTGGACATTGCTGTTTAAGTGCTTTATTTTGCAAAGTTTGAAAGTGATTTGAATTTGAATTCAAATTAATGCAATATTTAATATTTTATTACATAATAACTATTTCCCATCTATAGTTACAATATCATGACCAAAAATCTTAAGGGGGAAATTGGAGACAAAATCCAGTGTTTGTAAGAAATTTACTCTGCTTAATAACTTAGTTTAGAATCTACATCAGCTGTTATGAACTACACAAGTATAGGGTAAATAAATTTGCTGGGGAACGCAACAATCTTTAAATAATCTGTTTCCATCCATCAGCTCTACAAACCACTATAACCACTAATGTTGCAGTAAAACGACATTGGCACTTCTGCACTCAGCATCCTGTAAAGAGAGGAAAAAACCTTTTCACTGATTGTTTGTTTGCTCTTTTACTAAATTACTTTGCACAAAATGATTGGTATGTTTCGAATTAAGGTTAGCATGATATATGCTCCCTGTAGGGAGGCCTCTCGTACCTGCGTTCTCAGTGGTCTTCACGTGAGGTTGAAATACACGTTCATATTTAAGTTGGACATCAGTCATCCCTTGATCTCTCAGGATTGTTTCCAACTAAAAGAAAAACACGATCGAAGAAGATATTTGTTTGACATACTCTCCAGACTTACCATACAGCTTCATACCTGTCTGTGTAACATTAAGATAACTATATAAAACATTTTTAAATCATCAGTTGGACTTATTTGAGTGTTGAATTTAAATATTTAGTAACAGTCTCTATTGTTTTCAAACACAAATGTAAACAGAACATAATGTATTATGTATAAAAATATAATTGACAGTCTTGCTAGACAGCGAGATCTCAGGGATGAGTTCATGATGTTATAAATAACAAAGTGCTTCTGATGTGCTTAATGGAAAATATTACTCTTATTGTATTTTTGACTCTACTGAAGACTTTTTGCATACTGGTATTATTTTTTTGTTGGTAGTTTTGGTTCATTTTGTGTTTACTGTTATTTTATGAACTCTTGCTGCACAACCAGTTTCCCCTGGTGGAACATAAATGAAATCATGACCCTTCAATCTATGTTTGTACCTTCTGTAGGAGTAGACTGGAAGCAGTGGAGTCAGTGAGATCCACATCAGACTGCACCTTCATCTTTATGACCATCTTCTTTAGCTTGAGACCTGCAGAATACAAACCCAGAAATATAATGTCAGCCATTATTAAGACAGTCTTGATGAATGCTCTTACATCCAGGAAAGGTAGAAGAAAGCTGTTGTGTTGATTGCGATCCTTATTATGAATATTATTATTTTTCTATCCAAGTTCTGACACCTAATTAAAAACATCACATTTTTCTTGGAACTCATTTATTACTTTTGTATTTTAGGAACTTACCTCCTTGACACATGAATGTTGCTTTCTGGTTACAGTCAGCTGGTATCCAGCGTCCCTGCTGTGATGCTTCCACAGAAACGCATTTTCCACTATAACTTCCGCCTCTTTTCCAGTACCTGAAGGAGGTCTTTGTTCCATCTGACCAGTACCAGGAATCTTTAAACAGACCGAACCACACTGAGTTGAAAAATGCACCAGTCGCTAAATTCTCCTGTTCTGTATGCACACATGCCAGATCAGTGTGCTTCTGTCTGCACAGATGGCAACTGCTTCAATGCTACCCGAAACTGAACCTCCCCCACCCTCATTCAGATCTGGCATTTGGAAATATCTTGGTTTTCATGTGACGTATGACCCTGATGGTAAGCGCGTCATGGACAAAAGTAAAACAGTATGTTGGATGTGCCACGCAATGCTCAATTACATTGGTGGGAGCTAGTGAATTAGCGCAGTTAGCTCGTTAACGTGTTGACTCCATCCAGCCCCACACACGGGGCGATCCGCGGTAACTCGTTAACGGAGATTTGCCGCATTATGGCGTTAATGTCATTTAAACAAGATTAACGCTGACATCATCCTAGTGCAAAGACAAGTGGAAGCAGACAAAAACAACAAGCAGCATGCTACAAACTTTACCCGAGTAATTTAGACAGCCGTTAGCACATGATTCTCCTTATGGGACCTGATATGTTTAATATGCTGCTGAGAATATAGCCCAGAAGAAGCGTATAGTATAGCTTTTATTTTGGAAAGAGACATTTCTCTGTAATAAACTCTCTTTTCCAAAGATGAGTGATTTCTCGATCAGTTTTTTTTTTATTATTATTTTGTTGTTTCAGCAACATTAAATTTAAAAACTGTACTTTTGAGTTAAAATATATATTTATAATTTTAATAAATGACAAATTAAAAAAGCATGAACATTTTTTTGTATCGAAAAAATATCGAACCGTGACACCAAAGTATCGAACTGAACCGTGAATTTTGTGTATCGTTGCACCCCTAATATATATATATATCTATATATATAGATATATATATATTAATTGCTTAATTCTGATCAGAATACAAGTTTAATTGGTATAACCAGTGTTGGTCAAGTTAGTTGAAAAAAGTAATCAGTAACTAATTACTGATTACTTCCCCAAAAAAGTAATCCCGTTACTTTACTGATTACTTATTTTCGAAAGTAATTAATTACTTAGTTACTTAGTTACTTTTTAAAAACACGATTTACAACCTGAATAGGTGATAAAGCAATAGATCTTTCAGCCCAATTCTACTTTTTCTACATAATCCATCATACAAAATGTAATCAAATGGAAAAGTCTCTTTTTTTTAAAATTGTTTTGTTAGTTTTAATCTTTTAACTTTATGCATCAAGCAAAAATTTAACTCTATGCAACATTCTCTGACTTGAATAAATTAGTTTAATATTTAAACCTATTTTCTACACATTCCAGCACATAAAATAAAATATTTTTTGTGTTTACACTCACTCTTTCAAATAGATGCAAGTAAAACACAGCAGAAAATAAATAAAGTCAAAGACTCAGCGGTCCTGTTGCTCTATTTTTACCTGTAAAGCAGGACTGCGGTAGGCGGAGGTTTACCCTGGTGCAGGTGTGCCACGGTCAGTTGAAGGATACGGCAGTTTCTCTGTGAGTTTCCCATTACGTCGTTGCGCACTCGGTGCTTGCTTGGAAGTTTAGGGGTTTTTTTCGCTGTAAAAAGAAGTTTTCTTCCCACGCACGATGGACGCTAATGTTTTTGTCACTTTTTATGGAATCAAACTCAAAGTAAGGTCAGTACTTCCACGCTTTAAACGCTGCACGCTCATACTCTCTCCCACAATCGATATGTCATCCATTGTTGATCTGCACACATCTGTTGTCACTAACGGCGCACTCGCTTACGTCACTGTTGTGAGACATTCTCGCAAAAAATCACGGTTTTAGTAACGCAGTAACGCAGCGTTCCTATGGGAAAGTAACGGTAATCTAATTACCGTTTTTGCAATAGTAATCCCTTACTTTACTCGTTACTTGAAAAAAGTAATCAGATTACGCGTTACTGCCCATCTCTGGGTATAACCACTGTAAAAATATAGCAATGATTCTAGTGGTAGGGCTCTCACTGAGAGTCTGTGTGTGTGAGTGGGGGAATGAGCGAAACTCTAAGAAGACACTGATCTCTGACTTTAACATGTTTGATTTGATCACAAAAAAACAACAATGTATATTAAGTGTGTTGTGATCAGCAAACATAAAAGTTTGAAGAGAAAAAGTGAGGAGAAAGTATTCCTCTGTAACTGAATTACAAAGAAATGCTGAAATGAATGTTCATGTGAAATTGATCTAATGATAAAGTAAAATGGCATTAATTGAATGAAACATGAAGTGCGATTAATGTGATTAAATATTCAAATGTTACAAATTAGTTTCATATTTTTTGTTTTATTCTCTGCTTATATCAAAAATATCAAGACCTTTAGTTAAAAAAGTATTAAGACTAAACTTTCTGTTGATTCAAAGCATCTTCACAAGAAAGAAACAAAACAAAATGAATTTGAAGAAATTACATGAAATTGAAATTAAAATTGAATTTAATACCCATATAATATCTAAATAAACTTTTAAATTAGAAGTAGACTTTGTTTGGAGTTAGTCACTTAAACCATGACTCAGTCATTTTTTTCTGTTTCCTGTTGCAAATCATGTGTGACATATGCATATAGTTTGTTTATCTTAAACATTACTGGAAACCATTTCCATCATTTGAATTTGTTTAAGCTCTCTTCAGTATTTAGGTCATAATGTTTTAATGACAGCATTGTCCGAATATGATGAGAAAAACTGAGTCCGCCACTTAAACTAGCACAAAAAGCTGTTAGTTGTTTCTAGAAATATAAGACTGCAAACATAAATTACTCTTTTTTTCCTAATTCATTCTAATTATGAATGAAGTGTAATATAAAAGTTTTACATACTAGTTTCACAAGGCCGAGATTTTTAGTGTCAACATCATCAGGCAAGTCTAAAAATCACTTCAGATATTTAAAGAATATTTTATTATATTACATACAACAATGTGAAAAATTTGGCTTACAAAAACAGAAAAATATCACAAATAAATGCCAAAACAAAACTCTGGACAAAAGGGTTGAACATTCGGAGAGTAATTTTATCAATTTTATTGTGGACAGACCAAATGCCTCCATAAAAATGTATTAGGAACTCAAAATTCACTATCAAGGTAATGGAGCAGTGTGGATACAAATATAAATGTGTTTTATTCTACTGATAGGTAGAAGCAGAAAGATACAATTTAATGATTCAATTTTTAAAAAGTTCATATTTGCCAAGTAAAGCCATTAGATAGCAATATGCAAACCAGTGTATGGTACGGAGCCCTGCAGGGGACATGGGAGAAAAAAAAAATTAAGACAGACTTTTGCGAGATCTTGCAAAACTTTTGCGAGATTCCGAGTTTGTTTTGCGAGATCTCGCAAAACAAACTCGGAATCTCGCAAAACCTTTGCGAGATCTCGCAAAAGTTGAATACCAACAATGGCGGCAGCTACTTAGTTGTAATATTACTCTTTCTGGGTCACAAAATACACTTTTAAGATATTTTGAGGCGTGAATGTAGTTGTGTAAACGTCAGATACCTGCTCGGTTTACAAGACATCACATATTTGCAAAAGTGTGCCGACGTTTTCGGAGATCTGACACCCACTAGCTCGAAGCTAACGGGAGGTCGAGACCTACTACAGCCGGGAGGAACACCGCTTTCCCGGCACATCGTGCCAGCTTCGAGCTGGCAGCCTCTTCGGAGCTGGCAGCCTCCGAAGAATGCGGCTAAAACTTTTGCGAGATCCCGAGTTTGTTTTGCGAGATCTCGCAAAAGTCTGTCTTAATATTTTTTCTCCCATGTCTCCTTCGGGGCTCCGTAGTAAGGCACATTTTTCAAAACTAAAAACATGATTTACAAGTATTATTAGCATTTTTTTTTAAATCATGTTTTACCTAAATATTATACTGTAAAAGTATTCCTTTTACAATATCATGACAAAACAACTTAAGGCTAACTGGGACAACATCCAGTGTTTTTAAAGCTAAGCTTTAACTGAGTATTAAGTTTAATTTACTTAATAACTCAGGTTAGAATGTCCATCAGCTGTTAGCTGTCAAACAATTATGGGGTAAATAAATTCACTGAGGTGAGAAAGAATCTTCAAAAAATCTGTCTCCATCCATCAGCTCTACAAACCACTTTATTCACTAATGTTGCAGTAAAACCTCCTGGTCACATCTGCAGTCAGCATCCTGTAAAGAGAAACACATTGTTTTTTGTAGCCATTACCCTCATTGTCGGGTTTCAAAAATGGTGGTTTAAGTTTTCATGAACAAGACTCTCTCACGACTCATCGAGTGACGCTACTGGCCAGCCAATTGGTGGCATGCAGTTTGACTACGTCACATTTTAGTATCTGCTTGGATTGCTTGTAGCCACCGGTACTAAAAAGTTCCTGGTACCTATGACCTAATGGAAAACACTGAAAACCATTGCGAACCGTGCCAAGTTGATCTGAGTAGGTACTAATAAAAAAAAAAAAATAGGCAGGCTGTGGTAAACTGAAACTTTATCTGGCGGGTAATGAAAATCCAAAACATGGAATATAAGGTACAAAAGACACTGAAAACCAAAACCTACAGAAATCTCAACTGAGAATTAATACTTGTGGAGCGCACATGTGCAGGGAAAGACAGTGGTAGCCCTTTTCTATCAGTACCTACTTGTGTCAGCTTGACACTGCTTTTAGGGTTTTCTGTTAGGTGATAGTACCTGGTAACAGGTACTTTTTTACTCGACTGGGGTTCCAAGCGAGCCACTGGATTTAAGAATCCCTCTGACATGGCCTGTTCCAGCTCCCAAAAGAGACCTGCAGTCTCCACTTCAGACCTGCAGCTGAAGATGAGGCACTGAAATGGTTTATATGAGAAACAGAGAAAAGTCTTTTTAGTTACCAACTAATGTTACTGTTACTGTACTTATTATTATGATTGTCATACTGTAAGAGAATCAGGCCAGACTCTTCTTAAGCTCCATTATAGAGCTATACTTAACTTTCAGATTGTGGGTTTCTTGTGGTTCCTAGAGTATTTCAGGTCCCTCTTCTGTGGAACTAACTCCCAGCTTGCATTCAGGAGTCAGACACCCTTTCTACTTTTAAGATTAGGCTTTCCTTTTTGATAAAGCATACAGTTAGGGTTGCATCAGGTGGCTCTGAGTCCTCTCTTAGTTACGATGCATTATGCCCAGAAATGATTCATTCTTAGTTTACCCTGCTTGGTTTCAGCTGCCATCATATCTAATAGAGTCACTAACACATTATAACTGTGAAAGAATTTGTCTTAAAGGCTCAAGGAAATGCCACTATGCTTAGTTATCTGTGTTATGTGATCTTTTCTTGGCTGCAGAGCGTCCTGGCAATACCAAGAGGAATTTGAATATGGCTGCAGTCAACTACAGGAGGTTGTTTGAATGGAAAATCATCCTTATTTGTTTTGTCTCAAACCCTACAAAAAAAAAAAAAAAGACAACAACAACAAAAAAACCCACTCTATTTAGTACATATTATGTTAGTATTACATTACAACAAAACAAAAACAAGCCTTAAAAATAGTTACTTAAAAATTAGATATGTAGACGTGTAAATAATATATATAAACTTGTAAAGATCCAAACTAAATATTATTGAATTTGCAAAGTGAAATCCACCTTTCTATTAGCACTCTGTGTGAAGCCTGCAGACCAGGACCACCTGACACAGGAGCAGTTTCTTTCCCCTCGCCATCTCCCTCCTAAACAGTTGACCTGTCACACTGCTCCCACTGCCAGACTGCAACTGCACCTTATGTACATTCTGTAGTATTCATTCCACCTCATTAATTTCTGTATTTTATGTATATAAGTTTAGATTCGTTATTTATAGTTGGTTTACACAGCTTTGTGTATGTATGTGTATGTATGTGTAATGTGTGTATATAGACACGTGTGTGTGTGTGCGCGCGCGTGTGATTTACATTGCTGTGCTTGAGAGCCACCATCTACCAGAACCAAATTCCCTGTATGTGTCTGCACATATACTTGGCCAGTAAACACGATTCTGATTCTGTAATTACAGTCACTTGAAGGATGACTCAGAACTTTTGTCACTTGACATTGTGCATCTACTTTACATATATGACATCACAGACGTTTTCCTGTTGCAAATCAAATATGACGTGTACACGCGTACACACAAACACACGCGTATACACACACACACACGTACACACACACACACACGTACATATATACATATATAGTTTGTTTATGTTACCCTCATCTCAAAACCAAATTTCCACTATTTGAATGTGTCTACGTCATAATATTTCCTTGTCCATGACAATGATTAAAAAATGATTTTTTTAATCATTGTCCAAATATGATTAAAAAAAGTTAGTTTAACCAACACTCTGCTACTAGTTCTATTAAGGAGTGAATACATAATTCTTCTTCTCTGGGTGCAACTTTCACTCCAACATTTTTTCTTTGAATCAAAGAGCAAAAGCAAAACAAGTTTGAGTGTGGGGGAGGACATAGGAAATCATCAATAAAAACCAAAGGAAATAGTAATTTTATTGTGGACAGACCTCACGCCACCATAAACATGGATTAGGACCGTGCCTCAGGGGGTTGGGAAGCATATCTGTAACCGGAAGGTTGCCGGTTCGATCCCCGGGCTCTCTGTCCTGGTCGTTGTGTCCTTGGGCAAGACACTTTTGCCTACTGGTGTTGGCCAGAGGGGCCGATGGCGCGATATGGCAGCCTCGCTTCTGTCAGTCTACCCCAGGGCAGCTGTGGCTACAACCGTAGCTTGCCTCCACCAGTGTGTGAATGTGAGAGTGAATGAATAGTGGCATTGTAAAGCGCTTTGGGTGCCTTGAAAAGCGCTATATAAATCCAATCTATTATTATTATTAGGAGAGGTGGCTGTCCCATAGAAATATGTTGGCCACATGTAAGCAAAAGAATCACTAATGGAGGAAGCAGTCTGGTGACAACTATAAATGTTTTTATTCATTTTTTATTTGAATTATACTGACAGCTTGAAGCAAAAAAAACCCAAAAAAACAAAAAAACAACTAATCATCATGCTTTTTTAAGCCTTTGCAAAATAAAGCACTTAGACAACATTGTTCAAACAATTACTAGGCATATTTTTTAAAGCTTAAAACATTATTTGCATCTATTAGTAGCACTTGGATTTTAGTTCATGTTATTACATTAGATAAAATATTTTAGAAGCACTGCTTTCCAGCTATAGTTAAGGTTTTTATGACTACACAACTTAGGGGCTAAAAGGGATGAGATCCAGTATTCTTAAATTACTGACTTAAGTTCAGTTATAATATCCATTACCTGTTATGATAAACTTCCTGAGGCAAGATACAATCTTTAAATAATCCATTTCCACAAACCAATAATTCTGCAGAACAAGCACTTCTGCAGTCAGCATCCTGTAAAGAGAGAAAAACATTTTCTGGTGTTTGTTGGTATCTTATCTAAATTACTTTGCACAAAATGATTGGTATTTTTCAAATGAAAGCTTGCTGAATAATATGTGATCTCTGTAGGAAGCTACCTGTCTTCTCTGTAGTTTTTAGCTGGCGTTGAAAGACATGTCCATATTTGTCATCTTGCCACTTAAGACTGAAATCAGCCACCTCTCGATGAACATATTAGTTTTGTATTTCAGGAACTTAC
Organism: Simochromis diagramma; assembly: GCF_900408965.1. Classification (NCBI taxonomy): domain Eukaryota; kingdom Metazoa; phylum Chordata; class Actinopteri; order Cichliformes; family Cichlidae; genus Simochromis; species Simochromis diagramma. The sequence continues at coordinate 3,675,347 of NW_024386948.1, forward strand.
CTCCTTGACACATGAATGTTGCTTTCTGGTTACAGTCAGCTGGTATCCAGAGTCCCGTCTGTGACCCTTCCACAGTAACACAGTTTCCACTATAACTTCCACTTCTTTTCCAATACCTGAAGAAGGTTTCTGTTCCATCTGACCAGACCCAGGAATCTTTAAACAGACCCATCCACACTCTGTAGGTTAGTGTATTAATCGCTACATTTTCCTCTTCTGAATGCACACATGCCAGATCAGTGGGCTTCTGTCTGCAGAAATTCTGACTGCTCGGCCAGGTTTGTCCCTGTAAGTAATGCAGATACTTCTTGCTGCCATCCTGCTGAGCTAGACACACAAAAAAGACATATATTTCTGCCAAGAAAAGTCATAGTCACATACAAGAGATACAAAAGGTGTACTAACAGCAGGGTCACAATGTTTCTGGTGAGTATTCCTGTTCAAGCTGGTAGATATGCTCAAAGTTCCCAGACCCCTTTTCTTGTCCATGAATCGCTTAGTTTTTTTTCCTGTTTTGATTTGTAGTTTTGTGTTCTGAACCATTTTAACGAGTTTCAACAACACACTCTCGAGTTTGTTTTAAGGGTAGCAACCTCCTGAACCTCCCCACCATTGATTGGCTATGAGATTTCTAATGTTCTAATGTTAAATTGCAGATATATCCAGGAATATATCCTTTTGAAAATATTCAATTTTCATAGTAATCCATCCAGATATTTCAGTTTCAGTGGACCAAAAGTGGTGAATCAAACCCTCAGAATGACACCACTAACATGTCTACAAGTCAACTAATGACTTTTTCTTGTCTTTGTTTTTAGATATAAATAACTAATATAAACTAACCTTTATCAGTATCAAAAATTATTTATATTAAAATCATTAGACAAATTAAGTTCAGATTAAGCAGTACGAACTCCTAAGATCTCAGAGTTGCTGTTAATATTAATCACTTTGTTTTTAAGATGTGTTTTTATCTACATTACTTTAATTGCATTACTTACTTTCGTAACACACATAAGCTTTGTTTACACCACATGGCGCGTTATTCCAGAAGCCATTAGCATACATCTCTCCACATGACTCAATGCCTCCAGAGTTGATTGGTTCACCAGGGCTCCATTTGGTGAAGTCTGCTCTTCTGCTGCCATCAGACCAAAGCCACCTTTTATACTGTTCGTTGTAAAGCCCAATCCAGCTGGCTGAAACATTGCTGCCCAGTGTGCTGATCAGCTGGTTTTCATCATTCATGTTATTTATGGTGGCCAGGTCATTGTACTTCAATCTGCAAAAGCTCTGAGCCTCATACCAGTTCAGGGATTCATTGACGAAGTGGTAATGCGCTACAGAGATTAGTTTGTCCTTTTTATTGAAATATAGATAAACAATATCAACACAGAGGTTCAATTTGTTAAGGATAATTAGAGCACAGTGGTCTTTGATCAGTGGTTGTTGATCAATGGTCATGAGAATTTGCATATTAATGATCAAGGAACTGACCTCCCAGCCCATTGTTCCTTCAGTGGGCTGGTTTATAAGATTTGGTGAAACCTGCAGTCAGCTGAGACTGAAGAAGTCACTTGGATAAGTGACGAAACGTTTCTCCCACTGAAAAGGCTACGTCCAGATCAACAGAATCAACTTTTGAAGATTTACTTACCTGGATGATTGAGAATGCATCAAGACACATACAGTAACTGGGAACAAGGCTTAAGTACTAACAGATAACTAGAAAGAGGAAGTAGAGCTAGACATGACACACAAGAGGTTTAAGACCATCAAAATAAAACAGGCAGTAACAAAAGACGGGACACTCAGATGACACAAAGACAGAAAAATAAACAACCACCGAGACCAGACTGAGCCGGAAATAGAACCAGAGGGAAGCAGCAAATACCAGAGATATGTAAAAGAGATACCCCTTAGACACACAGGATGTGACAACACAATATTCAATAAAACTGTAAAAACAAGTATAGAACCAAAAGGGTAATCACCTGTAAATTCATGAAATTCTTACAACAGTAATTAAATTTGGTGATTTGTGATTTCCCTTAAACTCTGATACCGTATTGTTGCAGTGTCAGTACAAATCACAAAACCATCTCCTTGATCACTGACCTAAATTACATTACACATAATGCAAAAGTGCAACTGGTAAAAACAAACTCAGAATAGATTGCTGCTGTGCAATCTTATTTTCCTGTTTCTTTTGACCCTGTTAAAAGCAGTGCAGTCCTGGTGGTAGTCATCAAATACAATAGGAAAATTCCTGCAACCCAACCCAGACGTGTTGTGGAATGAATGAGGACCCAAGATGCAGATGGCGGGGGAGATGCGAATGAGGATTTATTTACAGTGAAATATAACCAAAGCCAGGGCAGAACTAAACAAACCTAGACTGGGGAAACTAATAACAAAAGGAGGACACGGGGCAAGGAGCAGAGAGACACGGAGAGACACGGAGAGACACGGAGTAACACCGAGGATTCACCGAGGATTCACAGAGAAACACAGGGTAATACAGAGGATGAACACAAACGACACAACAAGGGACACTGGCAGACACACCCTATAAATACACAGAAGGTAATGAGGGAATGGCACACAGGAGGGGAGCACAGCTGAACCTAATTCACCAGACGAGACACGAACTTTCAAAGTAAAACAGGAAACACACAGACTGTTTTACAACACAAACACGGGGACACGAACAGAGCACCGAGGACAGACACAGGTAGGGCTGATAAAACACTAAACTCCAGGTTCAACACTAAACTAATACAAAATCAGAATAAACACAAAACACAAAATGAAATCCAAGGAAACACAAAACGCTGGGTCAAAATTACCCAGGACCATGACAATATCAAGCATGAATAAATATTTAAATGCATTACTCATATATCGTGGCACATTTCTTTACAAATGTACAGTTTCACCTGTAAATCAACTTACTAGATTATGTTAAGGGTTCAAATATTGAGGAGGGACACAGGAGGAATCCAAAATCACAACACTGGTCCAGGAGAGTTAGGTCAAACGATGGTTTTAATGAACACACGTGTGGGGAGATGAACACTGCACTGTTTTTATAGCATCAGGGTATTATTTATGACGCCCCCTCTTGCGTCAAGCAGATACAATATATGCATAACTTTCAAAACCACAAATGTTCTGTTGACAACTTTTGACACAGTTTGAAAAGAACATTTTCTTCACCTCCAAGCCAGGTGCTTCCTGTAGCTCGTCTTGCTCTTGCTTCTCCAAAACCTCAGATGCATGCTCTGCAACAAAACTGTCAATTCTGCAGACTCAAAATGCAGTTGCAAGCTTGCAAAATATGTCTGAACTCTTACCTAGAAATGAATCTACCTAAGATGTGTGTGTATGTGTCTCCCGACCTCAATTGCACTGTTTCACCTCTCACCTCGCCTACTAAAACTCACAACCAGACAGAGGCCACTCTCATATGTGTAACAATCTAACTAAAACTATATATGTATATGTTGAATAAATGCTTTAATTAAATGCCACTACTCAAAGCTTAATAAAAAAAGAATATAAACGAATAAAAGATAATAATGAATAGAATAGAATAGAATTCAACTTTATTGTCATTGCACATGCACAGGTACAGGGCAACGAAATGCAGTTTGCATCCATCCAGAAGTGCTTTAGTGATATAGATATATTACAATATATATTAGCAATAATATAGATATGTGAGTATATTACAGAAATGGGTCTATTATGGTATGTTATAATGTACACGGTATGAAGTATGTTGTGAATATTCTATAACTATAAGTATGTACAGGCTGTAGTGAGTACAGGCTATGAACAGGATATAAATATGAAAAACTATACAGAATATGAAATAAATAACTTTACAGAATCTGAGATATACAGCTATACAGAAATGGGAACTATGCAAGTTGTAAACAGTTGTAGGATTAAAGATTATCGAATGTACAGAATGATTATTTACACACAGCTATACAGTAGTGCAGTTAAGATAAGTGAGGGTGTAGATAGTTTCTACAGAGGCTATATAAAGTGCTAGTGGTTGTGAGTGGTGGTTCAGTCCATGTTATTATTGTGTGTTTGAGGGTACAGTTGTCCATTGTGGGTGTGTGTATGTTCAGTCCATGAGTTAATGTGGGTCAGATGTCAGGAGGCAGAGTTCAGGAGTCTGACGGCTGTGGGGAAGAAGCTGTTCCGGTACCTGGTGGTCTTAGTCCGGAGGCTCCTGTAGCGCCTCCCAGAGGGCAGGAGGGTGAAGAGTCCATGCGATGGGTGACTGGGGTCTTTGATGATTTTCCCAGCCCTTTTCAGACACCGCTTCCTGTAGATGTCTTTTATGGCAGGAAGTGGTGCTCCGGCGATGCGCTGGGCAGTTTTCACGACCCTCTGCAACGCCTTCCGGTCCGAGGCAGAGCAGTTCCCGTACCAGACTGTTATACAGTTGGTCAGGATGCTCTCGATGGTGCAGCGATAGAAGTTCACCAGGATGTCTGAGGACAGGTGGTTCTTCCTCAGAGTCCTCAAGAAGAAGAGGCGCTGGTGAGCCTTCTTGACCAGCTTGGAGCAGTTGGTCGTCCAGGTGAGATCCTCGGAGATGTGGACTCCCAGGAACTTGAAGCTGCTCACACGCTCCACAGCCGTCCCCTTAATGTGGATGGGTGGATGTGGGTCAGCATTCCTCCTGTAGTCCACGATGAGCTCCTTGGTCTTCTCGGTGTTAAGCAGCAGGTTGTTTCTGTCGCACCACTCAGCCAGACGATCCACCTCCTCCCTGTAGGCGGCCTCATCGTTGTCACTGATGAGGCCAATCACCGTGGTGTCATCTGCAAACTTAATGATGGTGTTGGAACCATCAGCAGGTCTGCAGTCGTGGGTGAAGAGGGAGTAGAGGAAAGGGCTCATCACACAGCCTTGTGGTACACCGGTGTTCATTGTGATGGTAGATGAGCAGTGGTTATCCAGCCGGACATGTTGGGGGCGGTTGGTCAGGAAGTCCAGTAACCATTTGCAGATGAGGGAACTGATGCCCAGGTCTGTCAGTTTCCTGATGAGTTGTGAGGGGTGGATTGTATTGAATGCTGAACTGAAGTCTATAAACAGCATTCTGGCGTAGGTGTTGTTGTTGTCCAGGTGTGAGAGGACAGAGTGCATTGCGATGGAGACTGCATCCTCTGTGCTCCTGTTCTGGCGGTATGCGAATTGGTGGGGGTCCAGGGTGGGGGGGAGACAGGATTTGAAGTGTGCTAGGACCAGTCGCTCTAAGCACTTAGTGATGATGGGGGTGAGTGCTACTGGGCGGTAATCATTGAGGCAAGATGGGTTGGAGTTTTTGGGTATCGGGACGATGGAGGTGGATTTGAAGCAGGCCGGTACCACAGCGTGGGCCAAGGACAGATTGAATATGTCTGTGAGCACTCCTGCAAGCTCCCCAGAACACGCTCTGAGAACACGCCCGGGGATGCCATCAGGGCCTGCAGCCTTGTGGACATTGATTCTGCTCAGCACCGCTCCTACATCGGTGGGGGAGAGAGTCAGAGGTTGGTGGTCTGGCGTCATGTCTGCTTTGGTTGTGGTTGTGGGGTTCCCTCGCTCAAAACGAGCATAAAAGTTGTTGAGCTCGTTGAGGAAGGAGACATCAGAGGATGCAGGGGAGGGTTTGGTGGTCCTGTAGTCTGTGATGGTCTGGAGTCCTTGCCACATGCGTCGGGGGTTGGAGTTGGAGAAGTGTTCTTCTACCTTCTTTTTGTAATGGTGTTTGGCTTTTTTGATGCCCTTCTTTAGATTAGCCCTGGCTGTACTGTAGGCGTGTGCATCTCCTGACCTAAAGGCAGTGTTGCGGGCCTTCAGGAGGAGACGAACATCCCGGTTCATCCAAGGCTTCTGGTTGGGGTACATGGTGATCCGTTTCTGGGTGGTGACACTGTCTGTGGTTTTGGAGATGTAATCCAGTACAGATGAGGCGTACTGGTCCAGGTCTGTGTGGGTGAACATATTCCAGTCTGTGTTTTTAAATCTGTCCTGGAGCACTGCGTCTGTCCCCTCTGGCCACACTTTAATTGTCCTCACAGCAGGTTTCACACGTTGGATGAGTGGTGAATACCGATAACCTGAATAACCTGATTATTCAAAACCTCATCCAGACAGCTCCTCAAAATAACAACCAAAAAATGCACACTTTACAGAGGAAACAAAGACATTTTAGAAGTACACTTTCTGACTTATTTTGAGTCATCTGTTACCAAGCAAACTCCAACGCAGCATGTTGCTGAATACACTCAGGCCTCTGCTCAACTACTATTTTTACTGTAAGATTAACCTTCTAAGCTCCACATCACTTACACTCTGCTTAGTTTCACTTTCTGGGTGCAAAAGCATGCAGTTTCCTGTCAAGACTTTTGGCACAGACTGTACTCAGAGTTGAGCCTTCCTTTTATAACCCAATATAATCAGCATATAAGCATTTAAGATTATAGATTTAAACTCAACAGTTTAAAGTGGTTATAACTGCACCTGTAATAAAGGTTAGTGTGATTATGATAACATCTGTAATACAAATTATAACATAATGCCAACAGCTTCAATAAATACTTTGATGAAATGATGATTAATGCAATGATAAAGATGATGGTTATGAACAGTAGCAGTAAAATAATTTCTTTAATCCTACAATTACTAAGTACTTAATGATCTAATATGCATTAACTTGGCAACAGTGGGGCGGTAGAAAGTCACTTTTGTCAAGAAACCCCCCCAACAAGGGGCAGCCATCTGAGTGGGGGTGATGGGAGGACAATGGGAGGAGCCAGGTGTATACAAGTATACCCACCCCTGCTCACTGCCTCTGACTGAGGGCAACTCAGGAACTGAATCCGGCACCCCTTCCCTTGGTTCCTAAGCACAAGCCATGCATTGAGGCTTGACCACATCTAGCTAGTATTTCTCATACTCACACACTAGATCATGTTCCTTCTACTGTTGTTCCTACTCCCTCCAGTGGTGAACAATTAGACAGCACTGTAGTTGGTAAATATTTTACCACTGTGCCAAAGTCAATTAGATTTCAATATAACATCATATCAGTTCATTTCTATGCTTAAACTATGCAACAACCCAGAACATCATTTTTTTTATGCCCACGTCATATTTGTTGTTAGTATCATCAGTACCTACATCATTAGTATTGTATATCCTTACACAACTACAAGAAGAATTTGGTTTTCACTCAGATCTAAGAAATAACACAATAACACTGCAGGGTATTAAATGAATGCAATGCAAAGGTTAGGGTTGAGTGGGGTCGTCTTCACAAATGCACAAATTAAATTCCCTTTTTATTCTGAATAACACTGAATAAGTGTGGCTAGGGGGGACACTCTCATAGGGTTTAAAATCTGGGACTCTTCAGGAATTGCTCTTAGAACTGAATAAGCTTCGGGGATAATAATAATGTATACTTTATTGATCCCCGTGGGGAAATTCCTCTCTGCTTTTAACCCATCCACTCAGTGAAGCAGTGGGCTGCCACTGGACGCCCAGGGAGCAGTGTGTAGGGACGGTACCTTGCTCAGGGGTACCTCGGGGTAGCTGTTCAGGGGACTTGAACCCTTGAGCTTCCGATCACAGGGCCAACACTTTACCTACTGAGTTATCCCTGCCCTGAACCTAAAGAAGTCCTGACATTTTCATTCCAAGACATATTCCCATAGAAGTTGATTATCTTGTTAATATGGTTACATCATCACTGAAAATGGCTCTGGAAGTGATGGCTCCTTTGAAAGAGAAAACCTCAAGTCAGAATTACTTGACTCCCTGGTATAACTCTCAAACACCTTAAAGCATAAACTTGAGAGAAAATATTATTTCACCATTTTAGAACATCTTGATTTATCCATGAAAAAGAGTTTGTTGATGTTTGTTGAAGAAAATGAGAACCATCCCAGATTTTCCTTCAGCACGGTAGCAAGGCTAGCAAAGAGCGAGCACTCAGCTGAACTATCTGTTGAGTATTCCTTTAACCTTAACTGTTAGGGTTAACCCTAACCCTGACTTCATGAATTTCCTAATAAATGAAAGGTTAACAATTAGAGGAAACAATTACTCACAATCATCTTACATAATAGAGACAGTGTCATTATGTATAGCTAGTTTCAATACTGTTGATATTAGAGTCCTGTCTTATTGATCCTTCTGAACTTCAATAATTAACTCAATTAATCAATTTGACTTCCTCCTCGATCTTTTAGTTCCCATGCCTTTACGACTGTTTAAATTATCCTATTATTAATTAACCGTTAAACCTCAAATATGATCAATCTATCTCTATTAATAGGCTACATACCACAGGCCTTTAAGGTGGCAATAATCTGACCGTTTAAAAAGTCATCACTTGACAAAGCTATCCTAGCTACTTATAGTTCAATCTCAAGACTTTTTATCTTAAAAAGTCTTGAAAGACTAGTTTTAAAACCGCTAACTGATCATCTGCAGAGGAATAGTTTATATGAAGAGTTTTAGTCAGGTTTCAGAGCTCATCACAGAACTGAAAAGGCTTTTGTGAAGGTTACAAATGATCTGGAGCTGGAATCTATCCCAGCAACATGGGTTAAGAGGCAGGGTACTCCCAGGACAGGTCGCCAGTCCGATGCAGTATTAACATAGAGTGATACAAAACCATTCGCACTCCCATTCAGTCCTATGAGCAATTTAGAATCTCAAATTAACCCAGCTCCACTAACTGCATGACTTTGGACTGTGGGAGAAGGCTGGAATACCCGGAGAGAACCCATGACCAGTAAGAGCAAGATCATAATTAATGCTTATAGACAGAGCTGAGTCATGAGCATCAGCTGTGTTAGATCCCATTTCACCAAAAAGAAACATGCATTCAGAGTGCTGCCTGCTTTCAAAGTAAATTCATCGTTAAAAGTGGGTGTGTTTGGAAATCATGTGCCAAGGGTTTTACAAGGCACTTCAGAGCCATAAACATACTGAACAAAGAGACATGTTTGTCACTCAGAAGCTTTCGCTTGGCAACAGATGGTGAGTACCTACAGGTAGGAGTACACTTTAAATGTTTTCTTACTTTTAATTCTTTTAATGCTGATAAATGTATTTGGATTACATCTGTGAAAAGTAAACATTTTGCAGTTTCATCACTTGTAATCAGTAATAATTTTTTTCATTTCTTTACACAGTGCAATGAAAATTGGACAATGAACATAATGTATTGTGTGAAGATAAAAAAAGAAAAACATGTTGAACCTGTTTTGTTAATTTCTAAAAAATATGCGTTGAGGTGATTTTAATATTTTTGCTATGGATAACTTTTAGTTTTCCCGATTTCAATGAAGCATTGAGCAGAGATATTGCAGTCTTCAGCAAGTTGTTTTATAGGCTAATTTGCAAAAACAAATATGTCGAATTCAGTTATGACAGCAAATACATTAAACGTAGTACAATAGGCACTGAGAAAAAAAATGTCAGAATTTAACCTTTAAATGGTCACATTGTGTCCAAGTGGCATCATGGATGACCCAAGCTGTATAGTTATATTTACCATTGTTTTATACATAAAATAATTCCTCTTATGAATTTGTCAATCTACATTGTAACACTTTTAACATGAAATGTCTGACCGGTGTGGAAAAGATTATAGAAAGTTATGTGTGGTCATGTAACATTTTTGTTTAAATAGAAAAAAAAAATTCTGTTTTACTTTGTCTCCTCCATTAGGTCCATAAAACTAGTTAAGACCATCACATAATGGGGAACACCAGAGCAGGTGTTTATGAAGACCGCAATTTGGCTGGAGGAATTCTTCTGTCCACCTGTCTGCTGGGCATGGTTACCTATATCTGCGTTTTCTTTTATCAGCGCAGGCTCATTAAGCACATCCGCTGTCCTCTTACCTATATGATCTGCGTGGATATTGTAAATTTTTTCATGGGAATAAGTGTAGGAAGTGGATATGTTGAGTCTATCTCCGACTGTGGAATCTCTTGCAGTTCTTCATGGCTTTCAGTCGCATGGGTGTTGACCAGATTATATGGAGTGATTTTACATCTCCTGACCTCTGCTTGGTGCCTGCATTGCTTTATTCATCCAAAAAGCGAATCCAAACAGTGCTATTTTTTAACAGTAATTTCCATTTTGATTTGTGTTTTGTCCCCTGTTTATGCATTTGTAAAACAGGTGGCCATCTACGTTTTGGGAGTTATCACCATTGGGTTGGCTTTGGGTGTCATTATAAACTTTAGATTGTCAGCTGCATCTCCTGCACCTGCCAAAGAGAAGAAACTGATCACGGCACTCGCCATGTATATTTTCTTGGTTGTCTTCCTCCCCAGTTTTATTCTTGAGTGCCTATTCAACATCATCGGCACCTCTGACACTGAAATGATTTATAAGAATGTTCTATTCTTCACAAACCTTCAGCTAATTTTCAATGGCCTCCTGTGTTTCTTAATCATGAAGTTGTCTGCTGGTGTAGAAGAAGAAAAAGAGGAAGAAGAAGAAGAGCAGCAACAACCACAACAACTGTTGCAACTACAACAGAAACAACAGTGGCAACAGCCACTACATGATCAGTCGCAACAACCACAAAGTCAATGGCCTCGGTGGCAACAACCTCAAAAACATCAGTGGCAACAACCACAACATCAGCAGGAGCAACAGGAACAACGTCAATTGCAACAACCGCAACAACAGGGCTGGAGACGTGATGCTTCTATATTTACTATACATAATGGACAAAACTCACATTAAATTTCTGCACCAGACTTATGTGAGTTTGTAGATGGATATGTTGGACAAACGCATCAACATTGTCTTTGTCTGTGGACATCACTTTCTATTTTAAACTTATTTTGCTTCATTTGTTAAAGAGGGATGGCGGCTTCACTAGAAGTTAATCTCCAGCAGTATTTAGAAGATTGCATTTCTTCTCATATTCATATTGCAGTGAATGTAATGAAGATAAAATCCAAGTTGAAGATCAGCATTGTACTCTCACTGTTAATGCTTGATTTTAAATCCAATGTATATCAAAGAAAAGCAAATAATTTATTTTTATAGAGGAAAACATTATACTTTACACACTTTGCATTCTAAAACTTCCATTCAATAAAAAAATGTAAACACATTTGTCTTTTTAATAAACATTGGCTATATTTGATGCTCATATTTTATCTGAACTTAACAGAGAAAAGAACAAAGAAGTATAAAACAATTATTATTTTTTTCATTTTAATAACTGCATTAAACAAAAGGCACAGCCCTCGTCAAACAGTCTATTCCCACACAAAAAAAAATGTTTTTTTAGTGATATCTGTCGAATAAAAACACGGTCACCACCCTATCAATCTACACAAATCACTTACTTTACTCTGACACAGTTTTCAACTAGTCAGTGGATATTTTTAAAGAAACTGTTTCTCTTACTTCCCCCTGGAAAGAGATAAAAGGTCAAGATCAGCCAGACTGAATGCTGAGCTTGTCAAAAATCAAAACCTCAACTCAGGTAATGCATTTGAGAAACATATCTGACTGTAAAATTCCCATGCATAGGTCACTTTGGGTAAAATTATCATGTTAAACATGGCTCTAGGTTAGAGACTTAGAGGATGTGTAGGTGTGCAGAGGTATGTCTATGATGACACCTCAGTGTAAGAACAATAACTTCCTTTATGACTTTCCATGAGCAGTGAAGAGTTGTAAACGTCATGGTCCTTGGTCGTTGACCCAGCATTTTGTGTTTGGACTTTGAAACGCATGTTTTTTTTTAATGTTCTGAGATCTGAGTCATTAGTTCCAGTTTTATTCATAGTTTGAGTTTTTATTGTCTTCATATTTTTTAGTTATCTGGTTTTTCATAGTTGTAATGTCTTAGTATTTGGCCCTTTGTTCATCATATTCACCTTGTGTTCCCTGTGCCTTCTTGTCAAGTTTTCTTTTAATTTTTTTTAATCTCTGCTTGTAAATCCACTTAGTTACTTCCTGTTTTATTTTATCCTGTCTTTCATCTTGTGTGTGCTGTGCTTAGTTTTGATTCTATTGTCTTGTCTAGCATGATTAGTTTCAGCTGTGTTTCCCCATGTTTCCCTCCCTCGTTATTTCAGTATATTTAGAGCTATAGTTTTTCCTAGTTGCTTGTAGAGATGGACCGATCCGATATTACGTATCGGTATCGGTCCGATACTGACCTAAATTACTGGATCGGATATCGGAGAAAAATAAAAAATGTAATCCGATCCATTAAATATCACGAAAGCACCTCACAAAACTTGCAACACGCCGTAACTCACCTCAGAACGTTAGCACGTCGGAGCAGTATGCATCACGTGATAGAGCAGCTGTGGCATGCGGGACCTGTCGGTGGTCTGGATAGCATTTGGAGCTTCGCTAGCAACCCGGCATTTCATCTCCGACAAAGTTATCCCCGAGAGAAGTAAAGCAAGTGTGTAAGTCCATCTCTGAATGTTTGTAAAGCATTCCTGCGTTAAGCTTAACAAGCGACTGCCTCTTCTTGCTGCTACTTCAATCATGAAACTGCTTAATGATCAGCTGATCGGCTTTTCTGTCGTGAGGCCGTCTCTCTTGTTTGCTTTTGGCCCACTTTGCACCAGAAAGAGGAAACCAGCGGATAAACAACAGCAGCACGTTTAAACTTGATCAGCTGTTGTTAGAATTTATTTAATATTAATTTCTACTCGAGGATTTTTTTTCTATGCAGCTGACGGCTGGTAACTGTGCAGGGGCGGATCTAGCAAAGTTTAGCCAGGGGGGCCGACAGGGCATGAACAGGGAAAAGGGGGCACAAAGACATACTTTTCTTTCTTATTCTCATTTAAAATGTCTAGCTTTTAATAAATAATTATCTGACACCCAAAGTTTTAATTTGATGTAAAATGAATAGAAGTCAATTACTGTACATAGTAACTATTAAGTCTAATATACCCTAGTAAGCTATAGTACTTTTTCCTTTGGGAAGATACCATCTGTGCAGTCTGCAATTTTGTTGAAGAAAGATGTTGAATCTATTTAATATTTCTTGAAAAATAATTGATTTCTGTGCATTTTTTTTCACACTGCATCAAATTAAGGTTGATTACGTCGATTAAGCATCATGAGGTGGAGCGTGAGGGGTGGTTCCCTATTTTTTATTTATTTATTTTTGTTGTTGCTGGGAGTTGGAACCCTATTAGTTAGGTTGCTTAATATTTATGCTAAGTACTCTTTAAAATACCAGAATAGGGAGGATGGTGTAGGTTTAAGTTTATTAGATTGATCAGTATTGCTGAACTATGAAATATTTTTTTTTTGCATACAGGTATAACAGAATAGCTTTAGTGTAGTTGTTGTTTTAAACTTGAGTATGAACTTATACAAAATGCAGCAAGATATTTAAAAAACAGTTTTGTTGATTAAAAAACACTATATCGGATTCATATCGGTATCGGCAGATATCCAAATTTATGATATCGGTATCGGTATCGGACATAAAAAAAGTGGTATCGTGCCATCTCTAGTTGCTTGTTGCGATGCCTGTTTACCTTCCTCTGTTTGTTTAGCTGGTCTACCTTTAGTTTAGATTAATTTCACTTTGTTTTCTGTTGTTGAAAGTACCCTATAACAATCACAGCTGTCTGTTGTGTCTTTACTTTCATTTGTGTAAAAATAATTAAATAAAAATTTGTACACACTGATGACAGCGATAATGAACATTTCTGTTGGTGCTGCTGTTTCTGCAGCTGTTAGCCACAACCAGCTGTTGCTGTTGTTTAGTGGGCTCTTGTCTTGTTTTTCAGGCAGTACCTGCAAATGTGTGTAGATTGATGACAAGTCAAAGGACAAATAAAAGAGGCACATGTTTTATAACCTACTTTACAGCCCTGCTGTTGTGCTGTAATAAATACAGTTTAATGAGGTAAGAATGTTGGTTGCGTTATGTGTAATATCCATGAGTGTTGGCATTGCAGTTATTCTCAACTCAGGGTGGAGGTAGGGTGTGTTTGACAGCCTGTGACCACTTTTCATGAAAGGGTTAAGGTCGATTTATTTTTGTATATTTTAATACATAGTTTTTATATATATTTTATATGTTTATATTTTTATATATTTATTTGAGTATTTATTCTAGTTAGTTATACTGTTGTATCTGTTGTTTGGAAGCATATTGCAGTACTAAGACCTAAGAAACCATGTTTCATTCCTTGTCAAACAACTGAATGACAATAAAGCTGAGCCTTACTCTGATCTCTGTCTCTCTTCCACACTGTGCCTTTTTTCCTGTCTTTCTCCCATCACCGCTTACCAATTGCAGTAGATAGCTGCTCCTCCCTTAGCTTGATTGTGCTGGAAGTTTCTTCCTGTTAAAAGAGAGTTTCATTCCCACTTTCACCAAGTGCTTGGTGACAGTGCTTTAGGCTTTAAGAGCTTTGTGGGTATTTCACACAAATACCAGTTAAAGAATCATTCTTATGCTGCCTGTGTCAGTGTAAATTTGATAAGCATGTAATGAAGATTTCAAAGATGGTTAAGGCTAGTTTGAATTGTTTTAAGTTAATTGAGCATTACATACCTACTTCAGCAGCTTAGTTATTTATGCATCCCATGGTATTCTCTCATGCATGCATGCAGGCATGTGATATTCTTATATAATCAATTTTTAAAAACAATGGATAAAAAAATCTGTTTGGTGACATCATTGTCACATTTTAAAGAAATATAATTTATTAGTTTTAAGAGTTTTAATCATTTGTGTTTTCTTAAATTAGTTTTCCACTGTATAAATGGCTGGCCTCAGAGTGTCTTGATAGATCCATCCAAAGACACGATAGTAATCGTATTACTAGGAGCATGTTGAATGGCAACCACAAGATATTGTATTGAAGATCTAAATTTGGACAATCAGAATTTTCCATGCAGGCTTCCCAAATCAAGATAAATCAGTGATTTTTGTTAATTCATTATGTAATGGAAGGTAAAGGTGAATCCCATTTCATTAAAAAGCATAGGAATGTTGCTCATGGTAAATGTTCTTCCAATCCTGGTGTCATTATGTTCATTCGAATCAGCTGTTTCCACACATGTTTGTACTTCCCCTGATCACCTCCGGTGTGTATTTAATCTCTGAGTGCCTTTCATTCCTTGTCTGGTCGTCCTGCTATACTGCTGTGCTCATGCCATGGTTTCTAGGATTTTAATGTACAAGCCTTCTCATATTTCAGGTTTTTCATATTAGGTGCCCATGTTCACATTCATGTTTTTTGGGGGGTTTTTTTTGGGGGGGGGGTTATGTTTAGCCTTAGTTCATCCAGTTTAGGTTAATGTGTAGTTTCTCCTTTGCCCTTTGTTTTGTAGTGTCAAAACCAGCCTTTAATAAACGGCTCATTTTCTGTTAAGTTTAAGTTTTGTTGACAGATGTCTGCACTTGGCTCCTCCTCCTCACTCCACACAGTCAGCTTCCTTGACTGTAACAATTAAAGGTTTTTGTCAATTAAAAACAGCACAAAACATAGTAAAATTTCCAGTTACAATGTTTTCGCATTGCCAAGACTTCTTTCCTGCCAACGTTTCTTTCAAAGTAAATAAGATACATATTTCTTCCGCACTTCATCACTACTCGACATATACGAGAATCCATTGAGACTCATCCTTCGTCTTGAACCACCATGTGATGCGCACACTGTAGAAGGGGAAAGGACAGATAGAGACGGGCACATTTGGATGGAAACATTTAAATGATTTATTATTGATACAAAGCTCACTATCACATGCAACAGACCAAACTATAAAAGTTATATGAGGTTGTAAAAGAGACAAAAGTACACACATGCAGTCTTTGGTGACAAACTCTACTATGGAAGATATCTACAGATACAATGACCTAGATCACTGGTTTGTGGACTTCAGCCTTAACCTGAATGTGAGCATTCCCCATACTTATTTCCTTGGAAGGTAAATGAGCCTCCCTGTGAAATGCTTTCAGTCAGCTTTGTTTCTACTTTTCAACGTGTGTCAGCATGTTGTTGAAGTTGTAGTCGTTGCAGTTGATCAGTGTAAGTGGGATTCACCATAGTTTCAATAGGAAAACTGCACCATTTATATTTTTACGTAATGTCTGGATGTAGAATAACAAAAATAACCATTGGTTGTGACCACTGGATGTTTACTGGATGTTTACAAACCTGATAATCAACTGATAATTTCAATTGTGATATCAACATCTGGGTTAGGTGGTTGGTCAATACAGGAAAAAACGTCTCGATTTTACATGCCAGGCTTCGACCTGATTCCTTTTGTGTTAAAATTATTTTCTAATATAGCTTTTTGGTAAGTGACTGGAAAAAATTTCAATCCAAATTCCACAAATTCTGTGTACTTGAGGGTGCTGTAACTCATAATATGAAAGTGAAATTTTGCATTGTGAAAATAAAAAAAATTTGTGTGAGGGGTCAGGTATGAACTTTGTTTCAGATTAAAACTTTATATAGAGATGACAATGTTGAATTAGGGGTGTAAGCTAGAATGTTAACCCTTTAAGACCTACCATAGAACCAAGTCCGCCAGAGCGTATAGTATATTTTTACATGCTGTGGAGCCATTTTTTGGAGCATTTCAAGTTGCTATACACCAATACAACCATTATAGCCCATCCATCCATCCATCCATCCATCCATCCATCTTCATCCGCTTTATCCGAGGCCGGGTCGCGGGGGCAGCAGCCTAAGCAAAGAGGCCCAGACCTCCCTCTCCCCAGCCACCTCCTCCAGCTTATCCGAGGGAACACCAAGGCGTTCCTAGGCCAGCTGAGAGATATAATCTCTCCAGCGTGTCCTGGGTCTGCCCCGGGGCCTCCTCCCGGTGGGACATGCCTGGAACACCTCACCCAGGAGGCGCCCAGGGGGCATCCTTGTCAGATGCCCGAACCACCTCAGCTGGCTCCTTTCGATGTGGAGCAGCAGCGGCTCTACTCTGAGCCCCTCCCAGATGGCCGAACTTCTCACCCTATCTCTAAGGGAGAGGCCAGCCACCCTTCGGATGAAGCTCATTTCTGCCGCTTGTATCCACGATCTCGTTCTTTCGGTCACTACCCACAGCTCGTGGCCATAGGTGAGGGTAGGGACGTAGATCGACCGGTAAATTGAGAGCTTCGCTTTTACACTCAGCTCCCTCTTCACCACGACGGACCGGTGCAGCGTCTGCATTACTGCAGCTGCAGCCCCAATCCGTCTGTCGATCTCCGGCTCCCTTCTCCCATCACTCGCGAACAAGACCCTGAGATACTTGAACTCCTCCTGTTGGAAAGGCTGTCAGCTGTGTGGGGGGCCCCCTTGTGGCGAGAGAGCACAGTTGCACTATTGAGCACATGTTCCAGTGATCAGAGTTGGAGCTAACACATAGCAAGAGCCGCCTGGCAGACTGACTCTGCAGGGGATGTCTACACACGGTGTGAGTTGTGTGCGTCGCTAAAGAACTGTGAGTAGACGTGGAGCCATGCCTGAAAAGGACAGTTTTAGTCTTTTATGCCAATTAGACATTTAGTGGATGTAGAAGTGCAATATGTATCGACCTGTTCGCTAGGTGGCTAGTTCATGCTACTAATGCTACCTGTTATGCTACATACCTGCTAGCTGTAAGCTAAATGATTTGGTGTTTGTGATATATTGTTGTTGGGTGTATTGGCAATCAATGTCATGTACTGTAAGGGTTTGGGAGTAGTGTATGAAACTCGTGCATGTAGATGTTCATATAGGAATTCCCATTTGTAGTTCTGGTTAGATTCGAAGAACGCTAATGCGTCATAATTCATGACTTAGATGTTTATTACATTCAATATTCTGTATATGTTCTGTTCACAGACCACACACACCCACACCCCTCACCACTCTGTGAGCCTGTGGTTGCATTACTGTGTTGCTGTACTGTGCTGTTAAGCTGAGGAATCACAGTAAAGACGGTATAACCTTTATCTGTGCGTCCTGTGTGTTCTGACCGACACCCCAAGGTGAACACCACTGCTATTCAGCCAACGCCTATACAGTCCTGGGTTCAACCCACATTAACACCTCCACTTGGGGCAGGAACTCATCCCCGACCCGGAGTGGGCACTCCACCCTTTTCCGGCTGAGAACCATGGCCTCAGATTTGGAGGTGCTGATCCTCATTCCCGCTGCTTCACACTTGGCTGCGAACCGTTCCAGTGTGAGCTGGAGGCCCTCACCCGATGAAGCCAACAGAACCACATCATCCGCAAAAGTCAGAGATGAGATTCTGAGGCCACCAAAGCGAAAGCCCTCCGCCACTTGGCTGCGCCTAGAAATCCTGTCCATAAAAATTATGAACAGAACCGGAGACAAAGGGCAGCCCTGGCGGAGCCCATCACCCACCGGGAACGAATCCGACTTATTGCCGGCAATGCGAACCAAGCTCTTACAACGGTTGTATAGGGATCGAATGGCCCGTAGCAATGGGCCAGACACCCCATACTCCCGCAACACCTCCCACAGGACACCCCGAGGGACACGGTCGAATTCCTTCTCCAAGTCCACAAAACACATGTAGACTGGTTGGCCAAACTCCCATGCACCCTCAAGTATCCTTGAGAGGATAAAGAGCTGGTCCAGTGTTCCGTGACCAGGACGAAAACCGCATTGTTCCTCCTGTATCCGAGGTTCGACTAGCGGACGAACTCTCCTTTCCAGCACCCTGGCATAGACTTTCCCAGGGAGGCTGAGGAGTGTGATCCCCCTGTAGTTGGAACACACCCTCCGGTCCCCCTTCTTAAAGATGGGGACCACCACCCCGGTCTGCCAGTCCACAGGTACTGCCCCTGATCTCCACGCAACATTGCAGAGGCGTGCCAACCAGCACAGCCCTACAACGTCCAGAGCCTTCAGGAACTCGGGGCGGACCTCATCAACACTAGGGGCTCTGCCACCAAGGAGTTGTTTAACTGCCTCAGTGACCTCGCCCCCGGAAATTGGCGGGTCATTCCCCTCATCCCCAGACTCTGCTTCCTCCTCGGAAGACGTGTCAGTGGGATTAAGGAGGTCCTCGAAGTATTCCTTCCACCGCCTGACAATTTTCTCAGTCAACGTCAGCAACGCTCCGCCAGCACTATGCACGGTGCAGGTAGAGCACCGCTTTCCCCTCCTGAGACGCCTGACGGTTTGCCAGAATCTCTTCGAGGCAGTCCGAAAGTCTTTTTCCATGGCCTCTCCGAACTTCTCCCACACCCGAGTTTTTGCTTCAGCCGCTGCCCGAGCCGCATTCCGCTTGGCCTGTCGATACCTGTTGGCTGCCTCCGGAGTCCCACAGGCTAACCAAGCCCGATAGGACTCCTTCTTCAGCCTGGTGGCTCCCTTCACCTCTGGTGTCCACCATTTGGTTCGGGGATTACCACCACGGCAGGCACCAACCACCTTGTGGCCGCAGCTCAATGCAGCAGCTTCGGCAATGGAGACGCTGAACATGGTCCATTCGGACTCAATGTCCCCAGTCTCCCTCGGAATGCTGTTGAAGCTCTGCCAGAGGTGTGCGTTGAAGATCTCGCGGACTGGGGCCTCTGCTAGACTTTCCCAGCACACCCTCACTACGCGTTTAGGTGCACCAGGTCTGTCCAGCGTCCTCCCCCGCCACCTGATCCAACTCACCACCAGGTGGTGATCAGTTGACAGCTCAGCCCCTCTCTTTACCCGAGTGTCCAGAACATATGGTCGCAGGTCTGGTGATACGATTACAAAATCGATCATCGACCTACGGCCTAGAGCATCCTGGTGCCACGTGCACTTATGGACACTCTTATGTTTGAACAAGGTGTTCGTTATGGCCAAACTGTGATTAGCACAGAAGTCCAATAACAAAGCACCGCTCGGATTCAGATCAGGGAGGCCGTTCCTCCCAATCACGCCCCTCCAGGTCTCGCTGTCGTCACCCACATGAGCATTGAAGTCTCCCAGCAGGACAACAGAGTCTCTAGGTGGAGCACCTTCCAGCACCCCCCCCAGGGACTCTAAGAAGGCTGGGTACTCCGAACTGCCACTCGGCGCATAAGCACAGATGACAGTCAGGAGTCCAGGAGACTGGTTCCAGAGACCAAGCCATGCGCAGAGGTGAGCCCGACTATATCTAGCCGGTACCTCTCAACCTCACGCACTAACTCAGGCTCCTTCCCCACCAGAGAGGTGACATTCCATGTCCCTATTGCCAGTCTTGGCAGCCGGGGGTCAGTCCGCCAGGGCCTCCGCTCCTGGCCGCCAGGGCCTCCGCTCCTGGCCGCCACCCGGCACACAATGCACCCGACCCCTATGGCGCCTCCTGCGGGTGGTGGGCCTGCGGGAGGATGGGCCCATGTGTCCTCTTCGGGCTGTGCCCGGCCGGGCCCCATGGACTAAGGCCCGGCCACCAGACGCTCGCCCTCGGGCACCCTCCCCAGGCCTGGCTCCAGGGCGGGGCCCCGGTAACCCTATCCCAGGCAGGGTAAACTGTTCCCTCGATATTCTTTTCATAAGGGTCTTCTGAATCGCTCTTTGTCTGGTCCCTCACCCAGGACCAATTTGCCATGGGAGACCCTACCAGGGGGCAAAAGCCCCCAGACAACATAGCCCCTGGGATCCCTGGGACACACAAACCCCTCCACCACGATAAGGTAGCGATTCAAGGAGGAGCCATTATAGCCCAAATTTTAATAATACGTCTGCATTAAGTGCATAGTAATTACATAAATTGCAAAAAAGTGCAATAAACTACAAAAACATTTTAAATCGTTTTTGATTTTTTAACATATATTTCTAGTTTGAGAAATTTAAGAGGCTTATCCCTCAAAAATGTAAATACAAAATAGTTGCACAAACTAGTTTCCCACCAAAGGAAATTTATTTTAAGTGTCTTCATAGTTTTATTTTTGAGATACACCAATTTTCATATACTGCAGGAAAAACGAAAAAATATATTATAGTGCAAATTTGCAAAAAAAATAGCATATGCATCAAAATAAAATATTTCCAGCAGTGCAATATGAGTCCTCAGCATCCCAGAAACGACACAGAAAGTCAAAAAGTCAAACATAACTTTTAAAAACACAAGTATAGGCTCATAAGGCCACAATGGTAAAAAACTACATTTCCGCAAAATGACGTCACTTCCGGTTTCGGGCAGGTCATGCCGGACATGTGATAGTTCACGCTGATGGACGTAGGAAGTGTTACAAACAGCTGATCGGATCGGCAAAGCGTGTTTCTGGAATATTATGTTTTTGTTGCTGCAAGTGCTTTTTATGCAGTTTTTGCAAAGCTATATGTGGAAGGAAACTGTGACCTAGGACAAGCTGATGGCATAAGATGTAAGTACAACTCCTCCGGTTTCATATGCAAAAAAAATGATTGCGCTAGCTCACGTGGTTGCAGTGCTACCGGGATTTAAAAATAGTTAAGCAAAATGGAGCGTGTCCGCTCCGACCGGCTTTAAAGGGTTAAACAAATTCAAATCCTGAATGTGTCTATGAATAAGTGTCAACAAGCAATGAGTTAACAAGCTTAGCCTGCACTAACCTGCCTGGTCTTTTACTGCAACCCATGAGAAATGCATTGTTTTTCAAGCTCTAAAATGAATGAAGACATTACATGAAAGGTTTAAATTTCACATGCTGAGTAATTCCTACTTCTTGAAAATAACCTCTCTTCTTCCTCTCCTCTCCTGTCTTATCTTATCTTTTTTTTTTTTTTTTTTTTTAAATCTTTCTCCATCTCTAATAACGTTGCACAGAAAACAATGAGCTGTGGCGGACCACCAGGTGGCTCCACTCACACCCAAGTTGAAGGGAAGTGCTGGGGGTGGAGATTTTGGCGCTTTCTGTATGTGAAGTTCTGCTGAGTCAGCTAATAAAGTTGGAGTGAGACACTGAGACATCTCCTGTCGTTTTTACATACCTCCACATTGGTGACCCCTGTAGCACACATGCTAAGGTTTGAAGACGAAGCCAGCTCCGGCCTGGAAGCATCGGCTGACGCCGGACTTCCACCTCTGCCGATGGCTGTGTTTGCTGTGGCACTTAAATTGACGGATATTTGGCTTCATGACCCTCCTTCCTGGTTCATGCATGTAGAAGCTCAGTTTGCTCTTCGTGGAGTTTCAGCCAACGATACCAAATACCACCATGTGGTGGCCTCACTTGATCCGCTGTCCACCCGCCATGTGATGACTCTCCTCCGGGACCCCCCAGCCCAAGGCAAATACACCGCCCTCAAGGTGCTGCTGCTGCGGCGTTACTCCCTCTCTGATGCTGAGCGGGCCAAGAAACTCCTTTCCCTCGCGGGCCTGGGCGATGTTACCACTCCCGAGCTCATGGAGAGCATGCTGTCCTTACTGGGCGCAGATAACGGAGGATTCCTCTTCGCCCACCTCTTCCTCCAACAGCTGCCAGCTCGGGTGTGCACTGGCCTTGCCAACTCCCCGCTATTGGCCACAAAGGATTACCGCTCCCTTGCGGAAGAGGCGGATCGCATCCTCCTGGCTACCAGGAGTTTCGGCGTCCAGGTGATTGTCCCGGACTCACCAGCGGTTTCCCCCGCCCGTTCACCGATGCTCCAGGGGCCCTCCGACTTGTCCACGGTGGCTAGAATCGGTGCACGGCGGCACCGCGGAAAAGGGCTTTGTTTTTATCACCAGCGTTTTGGAGCGAAGGCACGGCACTGTCTGTCGCCTTGCAGTTTCCAGACCCAGGGAAACAAGCCCGCCAGCGCTCTGTAGCAGCTGCAACCGCTGGCAACAAGGAGAGGCTGCTTTTCACAGAGGATTCACGCTCAGGAAGGCGTTTCCTGGTGGACTCCGGCTCACAGAAGAGCCTTCTTACTCCGGCTGGCTCGGACAGGCTAGCTGAGGGCTGCGGGCCACTGCTAGCTGCGGCTAATGGCTCCCCCATCAAAACGTTTGGTGAAAGGTTGGTGACTGTTTGCTTAGATGACCGTGACTTTCAGTGGAACTTTGTTGTTGCTGCTAGCTCTGTGCCTATAATAGGCGCTGATTTTCTTTGTGCTCACGGACTGCTGGTTGATGTTGCAGACAAACAGACGTTTAATTGACGCATGACACATTAACCTGTTTGACTAGGGGTGCTCAGCCCGTGGTGCATGCTAACTCAGTAGCTTCGGGTGACGCTTTTCAGTGTTTGCTTTCTGAGTTTCCCTCACTCACTGTTCCCACTTTCTCGAGCACTGTGATGAAGCACAGTAGGGCCCCCGGTGTTCGCGCGTGCGCGCCGCCTCGACCCTGCCGAACTGGCTGTTGCTCGGGAGGAGTTTGCCACCATGGAGCGCCTGGGCATCGTGCAGCGTTCGAATAGTGCCTGGGCTTCCCCGTTACACATGGTGCCCAAATCTGATGGTCAGTGGCGACCTTGTGGGGATTTCCGCCGTCTCAATAATGTCACAGAGAACGATCGTTATCCCATTCCCCACATCAAATATTTTTCCGCCCATCTTGCGGGGACCTGTTTTTTCGAACATCGATTTGGTATGGGGATATCACCAGGTTCCCGTGCGCGCTGAGGATGTCCCCAAAACCGCCGTCATTACACCTTTCAGCCTTTTCGAGTTTCTGCACATGCCTTTTGGCCTGAAAGGTTCCGCCCAAACCTTCCAGCGGTTGATGGACTCGGTCTTGCACGGGCTGCCCTTTGTTTTTGTATATCTTGATGATATACTGGTGGCCAGTAGTTCGGAGGAGCAACACATGTTCCATCTGCGTCAGGTTTTTCGGCGTTTGGCGGAACATGGACTGATCATTAATCCATCTATATGCCAGTTTGGGTTGCCGGTTCTTGACTTCCTCGGGCACTGTATTTCTGCCGAGGGCACGGTTCCGTTGCCTGACAAAGTTAGAGCTGTTTCAGATTTTCCGCGTCCCACGTCTGTTAAGGCACTGCAGGAATTTTTGGGGATGGTGAATTTTTACAACCGTTTTCTCCCCAGAGCGACGCATCTGCTGCAGCCCCTTTATGGGGAGTTAAAAAGGTAAGAAGGCTAATGACTCCGTTGACTGGTTTCCGGAAAGCATCCAAGCATTTTCTGATGCTAAGCCGGCGTTAGCTAATGCTGCCCTTCTGGCTCACCCATCCCCGTCGGCGCAGATTGCGTTGACCACCGATGCGTCGGACATAGTGGTGGGTGCAGTGCTGGAACAGCGAATCTCGGGTGTCTGGCAACCGCTCACCTTTTCAGCCATACACTACAAGACAGCGAGCGCAATTACAGCGTTTTTGACAGGGAGCTACTAGCTCTCCACCTGGCGACTCGTCATTTCCATTTTTTTCTTGGGGGTCATCACTTTACCTCGTATGTGGACTACAAACCCTTGATGTTTGCAATGTCCAAGGTTTCTGATCCTATGGAGTGTGCGCCAGCAGCGCCAGTTGGCAGCCATTTTTGAGTTTACCACGGACTCAGCAGTGGTGCTACGTCCACCTGTGGCGGACCGTTGTCCCTTGCACTGGTTTCTCCCGTCTTTGTCGGCATAGACTACTCTGCCATAGCTGCCGATCAGAGCGGTGCATCCACGAGCATCCTCGATCGCTTAAATCCACACAGACGGGCCTCATACTGGATGACTAGCCAGGGACGGCGGCCCTCTCCTGGTCTGTGACGTTTCCATCGGCCGCCCTTGCCCAGTAGTTCCTGTTTAATGGCGTCGTCAAGTTTTTGGGCCTCTGTTAAACTGGTTCAGTCTTCTAAGTTTGCTGCCCGAGCTCCTCACAAATCGGTAAATTGTCGTGCGCGGCCAGTGTTGCAAAGGAACGGGCGGATGGCTGGCGTGCATTCCATGCCAGTGTGCAAAGGTTCATAAACACACCAAGGCACCCCTGGAGCAGTTCTTCATACCCGGCAAACGTTTCGATCATGTCCATGTTGATCTGGTGGGTCCTCTGCCGCAGTCACAAGGTTTTACACACCTTTTGACTATTGTTGACTAGGGATGGGTATCGTTTAGGTTTTATCCGATACCGGTGCCAAACCGGTACTTTTGAAACGGTGCCGGTGCTTAAACGGTGCTCAAACCGGTGCTTAAAGAATGGAGAACACAAAATTGGTCCAAAAACCTCTCATGTTCAGCTGTTTTTTTTTTTTTTTTTTTGTAAAAAGATAACAATGTTAGCCTTTTCTGCAGCTATAGGGCATATATGGTATCACTCTTGGCTGGAAGCAGTGCTTAAACAATGGAAAAAACACAAACTTTATCCAAAAACCTCTCATGTTTAGCTGTTTTCCACTTTTTCTTTGGTCATTTTAGCCTTTTTGGCCAGGGTGAAGGGAGTATCTGCCATCAAACAAGAAGACAGCCGCATGTAGCTATGATGATGTTTGCTAGTTCACCTTACATGCATTAATGTAATAACGTGGTTAGCCTACTCAACGTAAATTACACACGGACAACATTAAGCTACTCACGCAGAGAAGAACGGCTGCTGCTGCCATCATCATCCGGGTCCGATAACAGGCACCACACCCGCAGTAGATGCGCTCGGTGTGAGGTCTCGCTGCAAGCTATCAAATACGGCGCATTTTTCGGCTTTTAAAAAAAATGCTATGCGTCGCCAGGTGTTTCATCGGATTCACAGTATCAGCTTAAAGCACTTGTTGCAGGCTGCTGAGTTTGCATCTTTTGCTGTGAAGTACAGCCAGACTTTTGACCGCTTTGCCTTGGGCATTTTTAATCTGTAGCTCTGCTCTAAAAGAACGTACGTACCTGGACCCGCCTACTATCCTCGGAAACGTAAAATGATTGGCTAGAATTCAAAGTGTATCACATCTCAGGAAAAAAAAGCACCGAAATAAAGCACCGAAATGTGCGCTGCTTTTCGGTCTGGTTACTACCGTTTATGTCAGAACCGGTGCCATCATGGCACCGGATACCGGTACCCATCCCTATTGTTGACTGCACCACCCGGTGGCTGGAGGCGGTCTCCCTGGCGGACCGCAGCAGTGGTGGCCAAGGCGCTTTTGTCAACCTGGGTCTTGCGTTTCGGCACCCCCTGCGGACATTACCTCAGACAGAGGCCCCCAGTTTGTTTCTGAGCTTTGGTCGGCTATGGCTGATGGACTGAGGGCCAAGGTCCACCGCGCAACCGCATACAACCCGCAAGCTAATGCGATGCGTGAACAGTTCCACAGGTCGCTTAAGGCTGCTTTTCGCGCTTCCTTAAAGGTGGCTCCACTCACACCCAAGCTGAAGGGAAGTGCTGGGGTGGAAATTTTGGCGCTTACTGTATGTGAAGTTCTGCTGAGTCAGCTAATAAAGTTGGAGTGAGACACTGAGACATCTGTCGTTTTTACATACCTCCACAGAGCGACATTTGCACCATGATCACAGGAATGAAAAGGAGTAACTGGCCTGTGGATTTTTATGTGTGCAATATTTTTTCAATTATTTTCTTGTTGTTGAGGAATTATCTCCATGTCATCACCCAAAGCAACACTAGGTTGCAGCATGTAAAAAAAAATTCAATAGACTACTACTGTAAATGGGTTTGCAAACATACTTGTCATGAATGAAGTCACCAGTCAAGATATTTTAAGTGACCAAGAAGAACTGGATTGACATAATGTATCACAGGAATTAGACATAATAAAAACAGCAACATTTACTCACTATCTGATCACCATTCCTAAAATGAATGAATGGTCATGCTTGTTCAGTGAGAAATAAAAATTAGGTTAAATAAGTGTAATAATGTTCAGTAAGTGTAATAAAGTCCAGCTCCTCTGTGATTTCAAACTCACTCCAACATACAACATACAAAGACCTGGAGAGGGGCACATTCTCAGGTCATATTAGTTTCGGAGACTAAACTGAACTGAACTAAACTGAAAACTGAAGGTTTTGGGGGATTTTGTGGGAAATTACTTGACTGCTCGATCCCTGGATGTGTGAACCTTTATAGAAACTCCTTGTTGCTTTTGCAGCTTTGCCAATAAAGGTTCAGATGTGCGTTCTGACTGAGTCCGTGAAGTTCTTGTATTTCTCTGCGTCTTTACTCTCGTACAGGTGATTCAAACAGCAATCCTTAAACTCAGCAACCAACCTACCTACTACTCTTTTTATTGTGAAGCGGGCCGGTCTGGGACACTGCCACCATACTAGTGGATTAATACATAACTTGCAGACAAAGGTCAGAAAAAGATTACATAAAATGCTGCTCTTGTTTTTCTCTTATGATAATATTCCTCTTATATCTGAAGATTTCCCAATCTTCTGACTTTTTAAATTACTGACATCACATCAGCCATATCAGTTAAAAATTCTGTTTGATCCTATTAAACTTAATGGGACTTAACCTAATGTTTTTATGCAATAGATACAAGCACCTGCATAGATTATGACTAGTCTGATGGTTAGATGAAATAAAAGAGGGCATGTGCTTGAATTCTTAGTTTTATGATCTGCTTTATATCCCTAAAGCTGCAGCTGAAAGAGACAATGTTTCTCACTTGTTACTTTTACTTTGTGGACAGTAACCTCTGTATATCAGGTAAGATGGATTTTAACCTTTTTTTCACGAGTTTTATTTTTTTATGGGCACAATGAGTACAAAATGCTTTTAATGATTTAAACACGTTGCTCTTTTCTGTGTTCGAGGTTGTGCCTTCTCATTATTATTCCCTTCGATCCTGAAAGTTATATGTAAGTGTTTGATACAAAGATACACTGTTCAAATTATATATTGCTAATGAAAACTGCATTTTTGCTTCAGTCTGCAGCACTGTTAAGAAACGATAATTGAACTCTGTGAGAATAAAGATTAGGTAGCTGCTCTCTGGCGTTGAAGAAACAGAATTAAAATCACTTCCTTAAGTTAGACTTTCAGGTCAAATGTTGAGTATGAAGCAGGTGGTTGATGAACCAAAAATAAACAGAACTGGCACTCTACCGCATGTTATTTGTCCCATACTGTAAATAATAAAAATGATTATATAATGGTGATTATATGGTTTAACACCCAAAACTGTTGGTAGCAACAGCTACTTAAAGTAAAGTTTGTTGAATATTCATTCTTGTGCACTTTATGAGAACAAGTAAAAATTTGTTTATCCTCACACTGTAACTGGGAAAACAGATCAGTATTACATGTGAATATTTAATGTCTTTGAGAAAGTGTTGATCTAGATGTTTTTTCTTCTTTCTCCTCCTGCATGCCCACAAAGCTTATTAAGCTAATTAAGACTACAAAGCTATGGAGAACATCACAAGTCTTATCAGTGATTGGTCCTATGGACAAGACACATCATCCAACAATACTGTGGGTGTTGTGAGAAATCCTGACTTGGGTGCAGGAATTCTTCTCGGTTATACCCTCCTCGGAGTTGCCACCTATATCTGGGCCTTCTGGTATCAACGTGATGGACTTGTTCTTCTTAAAAGAAGCTGGTGGATGCCCTACTCATGCCACCAATTCAGCTCCAGAGGTGTTCACAACATCCACGGACCTCTTATCTCTGTGATTTCCATGGATATTCTAAACGTAATCGCAGCAATAATCTTGGGAAGTCAGATGGCTACTTCTGCCTGCAACTTGAAATATACCTGTGTCTACACCGTTCTGATATGTTTTATTTCGCGATGGTTTGGAGTGATTTTCCATCTCCTAACTGCCTATTTTTCGTTTGTTTACCTCTGCAACCCACAACAGGAAACTAAAATACGCTGTACCTTTGCAATTATTTACTTAATCATGTGCGCTCTGATCCCATTTTATACTTTCTTCATCCAGTGGGCAGCATACATGATGGCAATTTTTACTTTTGGATTGGTTCTGGGTATCGCTGCAAAATTTAGAGTGCCACCTGAATTACCTTCTGCTGCCACAGTGAAGGACCTGATTGGGATTCTTGCAATGTGCACTTTCTTAGTTGTTTTCTTACCCAGTTTCATTCTTGAATGCTTAATTTACAGCACTGACAACAGGAAGGTGACAGACGAGTACGATGCAATTTACGTGAATGTTTTGTTTTTCACAAACTGTCACCTGATTATGAATGGACTTCTGTGTTGCTTAATCCTGAAGTTGTCAGCTGCTGAAGAAGAACAACAACAGCAATGGGAGCTACAACTACAACAGTAACAAGTGTAGCAGCAACATCAGGATTTTGAAGGTCAATGGTTTGCTGTTTTTGCAAATGTAATTAGTAATTGGCTTGCAACTCTTAACTCATGTATCTTTGCTATTCAGGCTTTAACTATCTATGTCTGTGGACATTGTTCATTTCTTCTTTAAACTTATTTGACATTATTTGTTAAATAGGAGGCAAGGGCTTAAGCAAAGGTTGATTTGTATCAGTATTTTGTAGATGGCTGTACTTCCTGTCTTATTCATCTTAACATGAATGTAATAAAGATGAAATCAGAAATGGTCATCACCATTGTAATCTCTCTGGCATTATTTGATTTTAAATACTGTTTTAAAATAAATAACATAACATTACATAGCATTTAAATCCATGTTTTTGGGATCATTTTCCTGTTGTAACACCCAACTGTCTAAAAGTTTTAACCATCTATCTGTGAATTTGAGGTGAAGCTTAAGAATTTGTAGGTAGGCCTCTTTCATTATGCCATCTGATGTCTCAGCAATTGCAATGGCAGCAAAACAACCACAGAGCATGATACTACCACCACCATGCTTAACAGTTGGTTCAATTTTCTTAGGTTGGAAAGCATCAACTTTACTCCAAACACAGCTCTTGTCACTGTGGCAAAATAGCTGAATCATTAATCTGATTCAACTTCATGGGAATTAAGTGAATGCTCTTTCAGGAGTCAATGCAAGCACCTTAACAGGTTACAATACTAGAAGGAACTAAAAAAGGGCATATGCTTAAAGTTTTACAAGTATTACAATCTACTTTATAGCTCTAAATAGCTCTAAAAGGCAATGATTATCAGTTGTAATCACCTTGGGTAGGGGTGGGTTAAAAAAAATCAATTTCTAATAGATTTTAGTTTGAATGATGTGATCAAAACTGAATCCAATCTGGACCTTGTGAACCAGATTCAAATGAGTTATAGAAATCAATGATGATACCCACCCCTAATCTTGGGGACAAATCATTAGCAGCCCTTGGAAATAAGTTTTCAGTGTTTTTCTTTTGATTTCATGCCTGAATTCCAGACATTGAATCCTCAATGTTTACATGAAAGTTAAAGTCAGCCACTGCTGCTTCTATTAAAACATTTAAAATGCTTGCTTGATGACAATGCACAAAACCAAATGCAAGTATTTTTGTTTCTCATGTACTTTACGTGAGCAAAAAGATGTTTATCCTCACACTGTGAATAGGAAAACAGATCGTATATGGCTACTTTAGTAGATGTTCTTGTAACTTTTAAACAGGCATTGATACAGTGCTTGCTGAAACTCCTTGGCCTGGATGTCTCGTTGTTGTCTACCTCAGACCTCTCTCAAAGCTTCTTTTGTTACTAAACTTTTGGGAAAAAGTAGTGGCCTCACAACTGCAATGTTTTTTTTAAACATTTTACAACTACACCACCCCCAACAACATTAGGGTTTTGAATGTGCAAGATTTGATGCTACTGGAAAAGTAAATAATGCCTTCTTATTCTTTCAGCTGCTCCGTTTGCCACACAGATCAGCTGCCTCCATCTCACTCTATCCAAAGCATCCTCTTCTGTCACACTAACTAACTACATTCCTGGCAACAGTTCAATGTTGCCAGTAAAATGGATAATATTAAACCAGGACTCAGCTCCCTTAATCTCAGCAACAGACACACTGTCCAAGATTTGATGTTTTTGATATTTGATATTGCCTATAGCAGGCAAATTGTCTCACAGTTCTCATCTCATTGGCCTTTGCTGTCCATTCATCAAGTATCTGTGGACGTTGAGATCAATTTCCTTTTGGGTGAGGGCTTGGCTAAAGTTTGATTTGCAGCATTGTTAGATTTATTTCTAGGCATTTATACCTTCATTGTTATATAGGACAGTAAGGCAGACCGGCAAGGAGAAAGACAACATCAAACCACTGGGGCAGAATGGTGATATACTGGTCATCTACTCAGCCTGGTGAGCTACTGACACCTGGTCCAATAGAGTGAATGGGAAATAAAGATAGAGACATAAATAAGTATACGTCATTCAGTTTTTCCTATTTCAACCAACATATTCTTTGATAAACTCCCAATTAGAGAATGACTTAAGTTTTTTTTCAGTTTTGTGGAAATTCACAATACAACTTTGAAAACATAGACTTCTAAGTATTTATTTACTGGAGTTAGAGGCAAAGGTGTGCACTTAGATTGTGGAAAGCAGGTTGGTGTATTTAACGTGTATTGTATTTCAGTTCAGAATTTCCATTACGTGAGATGCAGAGAAATATGGGACCAGACATGCGCTAGCAAAGCTGCACAAGTAACAGGGAGTTTTTACTAAGCTTCCCACATTCAGGAATAGAGCAGTCAAGACCAGCTTTGTGATTTTCCACAAAAGCCCAAGAAACAGTAACCCATTTTCTGATTTCATCAAAATCTAGTTTATCGAAGAGTGTTTGGTGGGCTCTCCTGTGGCATTATGCCCGAAGGGAAAAAAGACGCACTCTCCAAGTGACCTATAACAAGATGGTTTCAGGACCTTGAGGAAAATATCGAGGTTCAGCTGAAAAACCAAGAAAGCAATTTATATATTTTTTCTCTTTGGCCCTGGATAAAAGCTGTAATGTCCACAACACAGCCCAGTTACTCATCAATTTTCCTCTAAATCTTGAATGAGTAAGTAAAAGGGATCCAAATCTCTTTTGGCTGTATCGGCCCTTTAAGTTAGAGCACCATCAAAATTGACCGAAATAAGAACATAGCATAATGTTGGAACATAGTAGCAAGCAGTATTGTAATCCAACACAATATTATTGTTACTTCCAGTCCAGTTTAAGGTCTTTTTGGTTCGTATAATTCAAGCAGTGAACACAAAGTCCACAATCATACAGCAATGAAGCAGTAATCTTTTTATGGACTATAAAAAAAGTAAATCCAGATGCTTCAGTGCCCTTTGACTCTATGAGTGAGTCTATCCAGCTATTGTTTCATGTGTGTGCACGTACTCCTCAGTGACTACACAATAGACTATGTAAAAGATTCCTGTAGCACAATGATGCCTCTATTGTTTTCCCCTCAGGAGGAGTGTGGGACGAGAAGGAGCAGTGAGCACGGGGAGTGCAGGGACACTGGGGCAGAGAGCACTACACGGGGACTTTTGGGAAGAAGACACTACACGGGAGTCTGGGAAACTGGGGATTTATTGTTGTTTACTTCACCACCTTGTAAACAAACACTGTTGCACTGAAGAAGTCCGGCGTTTGGGTCCTATTTCCCCATCTCCCCACGGTCTGCCAGCCAGACCATGACAAGCACATTAAAATATAAATGTGTTCTCAAATTATGGGATACAGAAGAAGAAAACATTTAAATCTCTTATTGTTTTTTCCTGTTTGACCAGAGATTGTATAATCTTTCCCATTCGTTGTTAAAAGGGTTCAGTCCAAAAATGTAGCTGTTTGAGGTCTATTTTCCTGATGAAAAGTTTAAAGGAAACAAACTTGTCCCCAACCAACTAGCTCCTGTAGTTTGTGAGGGAGTTTTCTTTGGTTACTTCTTTGTTTTTCACTGTATGCAGCACAAGCAACACGATAACTAAAGCTTTGTTAGGTTAGGTAGCTAACACTGAGGGAAATTACTATGATTTGCTTCCTTAATTTTCTTTAACTTTCAGATAGGCATTGGCTGTAACTGATATTTATTCCATTACAAAGTAGATTTTAATTGTAAAAATATAAAGTAGTAATTTAAATTGTAAAAATAAATGGACAGAAAAAAGAGGGTTTGCAAGAAATCAAGATGTTGACTTTCTTTGACATAATTCAGAACAAGACTCAGGCTTTGACTTAAACAGTGATTGATATTATTTGTATTGTCAGAGAGAGTCATTCTGCAGTCGTGGTTAAAAGAAAGCGCACCCTCCCCTCCTCACTTGTAAGGTTTAACATCAGGTCATCTTGTCCAAGAGTTTCAGGTTTCTAGTGTTTTGTTTCCTAGTTTAGGTTTCCTGTTTATGTCCTTGTTTCAGTTTGGTTTTCTCCTTCTTGGATTATTCACCAAACAGCCTTAGTAAATGACTCACCTTCTGTTAATTCCCGTCTCCATGCATTTGGGTTCTCCCTCTGCTCCTCATGATCTGCTGCTGCAGATATTGACAAAGAGACTGGACACTAAATGTGGACAAGCAAAGAAAACCTGTACTCTTCTTAGGGAAACTCTATTATGCTTTGTGTAAAC
The DNA here is from genome assembly GCF_900408965.1 of Simochromis diagramma. Classification (NCBI taxonomy): domain Eukaryota; kingdom Metazoa; phylum Chordata; class Actinopteri; order Cichliformes; family Cichlidae; genus Simochromis; species Simochromis diagramma. Next base: position 3,708,706 of record NW_024386948.1, read on the forward strand.
CATGTGTGAATATATTTTAAAAATCCTGTACTTTTCTCATTATACTGTAAATATTACATCAGAGCAATATTATAAATTATAAAGTCTGTCTCGATGGACTCCTGTGCTGCTTAATTCTGAAATCGTCTGCTGAAGAAGGTGTAGTAGAAGACGAACCACAGCAATGGGAATAACAACAAGAAGAGCAGCAGCAACCACCAACAACAGGCTTAAATTATTCAAGCAACACAATTGCAGTTACTGCATAACAGGAATCAAGTCTCTGCACCATTAAGTTTGCTATGATTCATCATCACAAGGTCACAGTGACTGATTCACAATTTTGGACTGATCTACCTTTAATATTTGTGAACAGTAAAATCAGCTTCATGTCATTTGATTTGATTTTGTTTGTTGAAGATGGACTTTTATAAAAGCTAATTTTTAGCAGTTTTTTTAGTGGATGGTCATATATCATATATATGGATGGAGTACAGATAAAATAAGACATGACAATCATTACACTCTTACTGTGATTTAAAAAAAAAAAAATCTATTCCAACATGAACAACAAGAAATGTGTAACTGTCCCAGTACTAATAAAATGGACTATATATGTAACTCATTTTTATTTCACCTTGGAAGGAAAGAAAAGACAAAGAGTAGCCAGACTGAATCCACCATTTGAGCCACAATATCTGGATAAAACAAATCATAATTCTTCATGAAGGGTTTCCTGTGTCTACCCTAAAATTTCCAACACATACATGCATATAAAGTGGGTAAAGTGCATGGCTTCAGCACCACCACAAGTTTGTGCGCACACACAGAGACACACCCTCCATCTTGACCTCAGTCTGTGCACTAAAGTTGCACAATAGTCTGTTTTTCTCACTTTTTGCTGAACAGGGAAAATCCATAAAAGAAGGTCATCTCATGCTCATCTAAGTGACAGATACATGCAGGCATAGTGCAACCTCTTTGCAAGATTTAGAACACTTGTACAAGATGGTAAATGGCCTGTATTTGTATAGCGCTTTACTAGTCCCTATGGACCCCAAAAGTGCTTCACACATCCAGTCATTCGCCCATTCACACATTGGTGATAGCAAGCTACACTGTAGCCACAGCTGCCCTGGGGTGCACTGACAGAGGCGAGGCTGCCGGACGCTGGCGCCACCGGGCCCTCGAACCCTCGGACCACCACCAGTAGGCAACGGGTGAAGTGTCTTGCCCAAGGACACAACGACCGAGACTGTCCAAGCCGGCAACCTTCCGATTACAAGGCGAACTCCCAACTCTTGAGCCACGATCGCCCCGATAAAAAAAAAAAAACAGAGGTATCTCTATACTACTATATACTGTATACTATACTAATATGCTTTGGCTACTATACTTACATACTACATGAACTTGAGTAACATGGTCGTAAGCTTTATGACAACTTATTGCACATCCATAATGTCATTAAAACAGAGTGCAGTGATTTTTAAATCTCTTAAAGACTATGTTTTAAATAAATATAGAAACCCAAAAGCAGTATTTTGAAAAACAAATTGTTGCAAATACTTTTAAATTATTCACGTCTGAACACTTTTCCCAGAATATTCAGTGACTGATTGTGTCTGAGTGTTTTTATTTTATTGATGCATGGAAAAGTACAAAGAAAACCCAACAACAAAAACTAGTTACTAAATACTTTTTTTTGTTTGATAGAGGAAAAATAAAGTGTTGAAGTACTCTGGTGGTTTGACCCTACAGCGTTAACAGGTCAGCATTCCATAAAATGTTTCTCTAGTTTTTTTCTCTTAACCCTTTAAAGCCAAGCGTATCATATTTGATACGCGTGTTTCTGTGAGTTTTTGACACTTCTACATGATCAGTGTGACCTCAAAAAATGATATAAATTGCATGGCACATGTTTAATGACTACATTGGAAAAATGTGGCTAATGTAGCAAATGTGATACAAATTAAAACTCAGATGCAGATTAAAATTTGATATATTTTTTATATATTTTGTCTGAATGTTCAACAGACCCTCCATAATCAAAAACGTTTTCTGGCAGTTATTTCATGGTTCAGGTTTTAAAGGGTAAAACATTCACAGATATTCCCCCTTTCCCCCCCATACATTTAAAGCATCCACATCACAATTTTAATCTCTATTTTATCCGACTCATCCTCAATAGCAGAAAATACCAGGGTGGGCTCTGCCATGCACTCATCAGAATATTCATGCTCCCAAAAGCTGCCTTTTAATGTAATCACATTAAATTGACTTGATTTGTATACTTTTAGATTATACAAAACACGTTTTCCTTAATGTTCCTGATTATTTGAATAACTAAACCTTTGGTTTCATGCTTCAGTTGCATTTCTCTCTAAATGATTGTGTCAAGTTTATGAGGGCAAAGAATCCTGTTTTGAGTGTTTCCGATAATAAAAGTAAAGATAACGAGTCATGGGCTTGAATAATGAGTTTTACAACATACTTTACTACTATAAATATGCAACTCACAGCAGTTAGTAGTTTTCTCCTGGGCACAACTCATCAGCATAGACTGTCTGTCAGGTAAGATTAGATATTTTTTCATTTCACCCCCTAAGTCTTGTTATATATGATCTAACTGATACTAATAGTTTTGTAGTATTGTATTCTTTCTGAAAAGGGGTTGGTTCAGTGTCAATTTTTTTATATGTTTATTTTTTAAAAACATGTTCAAAGTTTATGTATTTAAAGAAAAGCTTAAAGGGAAGCAAACCTGTCTGCACTGCACAACCATCGTGTAAAACTTTGTTGTTCTCTATGTATTTAATATTTGTTTCTGAGGTGATCAGCACTTTAGGACTGCTCTACTCTAACTGATTATTTTTTAAATATGAACAAATGTGGGTTTCTAGGAAATTCTATTAAATCTTCATTTCCTGGCAAAAAATCTAAACATTTAGATTGAAACCAAAAAAAATTGCATAGTTAAATCTGGTCTTGAGTTATGGTTGAATTTTTATTTTTCTGACAACTTTTAACTTTTACTCTCTGTATTTTAAGGCAAATATCTGTACTTTGTATCACTTACATTTTCAAAACAGTCTTGTTACTGACTATGTTCCATGAAAATACTACAGTAGTTAATTTGCAATACTGTGGTGAAGTGTTGGACTGTTGCAGAGCATTTTATTTTAAGTTGATGATGACGACTGTGATGCTTCACAGTATCACATCTTGAGAAATTGGAGTCTAAACTTATTTCTGAGTGATTCTTTTCCCTATGCTCCACACATTTTTCAGTTTTTTTCAGTCGAGTAAAAGTCACACAGCTACAACATAGGTTATAACCGGTCTGGAGTGTGGGGCCTCCCTGCTGCTGCGGAGTCGGGGCGGTCTGCCTCCCCCCAGGGAAAAGGGTAACACCACCTGGGTCTGGGTGCAGTTCCCCCCCTCCAGGGGCAAGGGTACCTAGACCCGGGGCTTAGAGTACGCTTGGGGAGTGTGATTGTGTGTACAGCGTCTCTTTATGTCTGTCTCCACGTTGGTTGAGTGTGGAGTAAGTGTATATGAGAGCATGAGGGTGGGAATGGATGTTTGTGTCTGTGTGTGCCTGTATGTCTGTGTCTATATGTCAGGTTGGGTGTCAGGCGCCACCTCTCTGGGGACATCTCAGGCCCTCCAAGGTTTGGAGGCCTATCTCCCCCCACCACCACTTCCCCTGCCAGTGGTGGACTCCCTCAGACATCGGTGCGTTGGTGGTTCTTTGTGTCCGGGGATGGGCGTCCAGGTACACACCGGCTCACTCCTTGGCGGCCGCTTATCGGGGCCTGGAGCCTGGGGCTCGCTCGGGCCACTTCGGAGGTGGGGTGCCCCCGGCCTCTCGGCCTGGGGCTCAGTCACTCAGGCACGGCTGGCTGCCGGCGGAGCTCACGGGCGCGTCACTGCAACCCCCCCTGGCTTCTGCTCCGTGGCTGCTGAGTGACCCCTCATCTGGGACTCTCCTCAGCTCTTTCTGGGACAGTGGCGCGGCTGCCCCTCTGTTGGTCTTCCTTGGTCTCTTGTGTTCTGGGGGCCTCTGGATGTCTGGAGTTTTGATCTCCTCCATACCTGCTTCATGCCCTGGAGGACGGGGCTGTGGCCCCCCCACACCCTCTAGCAGATCATTACATGAAGGAACCTTTTAAAAAACAAAAAACAAGCGCATCCATGCTCACAGGTGTACACACGGGTGATCACACCCACAAACTACACCCTTTTTGGCTCCTACCTCAAAGCACACTGTGTTCTGTTGATCTTATGTGCTGCACAATAATGTTTAATATTTAGTATTTACTGTCATATTCCCATATATCATTGTGATGCTGTTTATTCTATTACTCTTGTTCTCTTCTGCTTGTTTTCTTTTTTCTTTCTCAGCAGGTGACCCAGGTGACTGATATATGCATTTTTTTTTCTTTTTTTCTTCTTTTTTTCCTTTTTCTGCCCATTCTGTTGGTTTTTGGTTTTTGCCCTTCTCCCCCGTCCCTCTTCTCAGCTGTTTCTCTTTCCCTCTTTCTTTCTCCCCTTCTTTCCCCCAGTCAAGTCTGTCCCATATTCAGTAAGTGAAAATAAAATAAAAGGTGAATCAAATGGACCATTATGGCAAGGCTGGGATGGTCAATTTGGTAAAGTAAATCCGTTGGGCATCTTTCTTTGCCTTTAGACAACAATTCTGATGGCAAAAGAGCCAAACGGGACAGGCAAAAAAAAAAAAAAAAAAAAAAAAAAAGGTTATAACCTTTAAAGCAAATCTCTTTTTTTTCTGCTTGTGTTCTACATAATAAACATGAATTCATTAAAAATTTGAATTTGGCTTGAAATAAAGCTGTGTTTGCCTGTGTTTGCCTGTGTATTCATTCAATTTTATTATACTTCAAGGTTCGGTTACCTTTTCACAAAAATAAGCCATAGGAAAGTCTTGCTAAGAGCTACTGCACAGTTCTGATTTAAAAAACATATATGACTTATCGCACTGTAAACAGTGTCTTCCTCAAAACAAATAAGGTCAGAACAGCAAAATATTCAATTGAAAATATGTTGTTTTTCTCTCTCCTCCAGCAGGTTCACAAAGCTGGTTAAGACCACCACATCATGGAGAACATCACACATGTGATGAGCAAATCGCCCTATGGCCCAAAAATGGAATTCAGCACAAAAAACTGGGGTGTTGTGGTAAACACCAACTTGGCTGCAGGAATTCTCCTGTCCACCTCTCTGCTGGGCCTGGCTACCTATATTGGTGCCTTCTGGGACCAAAGAGGTGTACTCAGTCTTTTTAAGAGAAGCTTCATCACGTCCTTCTCGTGTGACCATGGGAACCTCAAAGGTGTTCAGAACACCCATGTCTCTCTTTTTGCTCTGATTTTCATCGATGTTCTAAATGTCATCGGAGCAATGACCTTCGGAAGTCACCTGGTTGCAGCTACCTGTCCTGGAAACACATGTTTGTACACTGAAAACCTGTGGATGTTTTCAAGACGGTATTTAGTGATGATACATCTCCTGACTGCCCTCATTTCAATCCTTTACCTCTGCCACCCACACCTGGGTTCCAAACTACGTTGTGTTTTCTCTGTGGTGTCTTTATTGATTTGTGTTTTGTACTATAGTTCTATGCACTACACTATTGAAGTATTATACATGCAAGAAGTTCTCACCTGCGGACTGGCTTTGGCTATAACTGCAAAATCTAAACTCACAGGGAGGAAAAAAGACAAGCTACGAATTGTAACTGTTGCATTGTTCACCTTCTTAGTTGTCTACCTTCCGGTTTTTGTTCTTGATTACCTGATCTATAGTCGGATGATCTCTGGGCTGCCAATAGAAGACTATTTTATAATTTATGTAAATGTGTATTATTTCACAAACTTTCAAGTCTTTCTCGATGGACTCTTGTGCTATTCAATTTTGAAGATGTCTGCAGCAGAAGAAGAACAACAACCACAACAATGGGAGCTACAAGAACAAGGGCTGCAGCAACTGCCACAACAATCACAGCAACAATTACCACAACCACCACGACCATGGCAGCAACAACCACCACTACAACAATCGCAGCAACAATCACCACAACCACCACAACCATGGCAGCAACAACCACCACTACAACAATCGCAGCAACAATCACCACAACCACCACAACCATGGCAGCAACAACCACCACCACAGCAATGGCAGCAGCAGCAACAACAGGGCTTAATTTATCCAAGGGTTCATGTTAATACAAATGCAATTACTGCATATAACAGGCAAAACTGGAATTAAGTCTCTGTGCTATGAAGTTTGACTCGATCATAACTCTGAAATCAGCTACATGTAGTATTTGTTTCCCAAGTATTTGCAACTGTGGACACTAAAATCACTTAAAAAAATGACTAGATGGGTGAGGGCCTAGTTAAAGGTTGATAGCACTATTATTCAGATGGCTGTACTTTATGTTCTATTAATTTAAATTAAAATTGGATGAAAGGAATTTTAAATCAGAGATTAAGATGATTATCGTACCTCTACTGTGATTTTAAAGCCAATGTATAACACAGAAGAATAAGTACACACAGAATGCACTATAAATGTGATTATGTGACAAATTACAGCAACTACACAAACACTGTAATAAAAAAATATCCTTTTTAATTAAAGTTGTTTCTTTTTTTTTTTTTAACACTGTTATGCCTGGTGGTGACAGATCAACTTCTCAAAAAAACAAAAACAAACAAACAACAAAAGTAAACCCCAACCACACATAACAACAGCTTATACAACAATGTGGGGGAGAAAGGGAGCGCTAGGTTGTGCCAAAGAGACAAAACCAGAACCTAGCTGAGCTTTACTCTAAGAGGGAAACAGCAAAGAAAGACGATCCTAATCCTCATCTCACAAAATAAGCTCAAAACATTACATGGGTGGCACCAACCTACTTACCTAGTGTTTTTTAACAGAAAACATGTGTGAAAATGTACAGGTTCCCCCAGAGTTACCCAGCCCTCTTACTACCACCACAAACCTCTCACAAACAAATTGAATGCTGCAGGGCAGCTCAACACATGTGCCAAACGATCCTTAGCGAGGAGGACGAGAAAGCCGCCTCTAACCACAGGCGAGTTTCCTTTTATGAGCCTCTCCTTATTCCTGGTTGGTCCATTCAAAGCCTCCTTCCTCCAGTTAGCTTTAGATTCACAAATGGGCAACAGGCTGCAGTCTTCGTACCCAGGGAAATGAGAGGGAAGAAAACAGACAGCCTGGAGACACATTACAAACACATTTTCTCTTTTTTGTAAAACATCATCCAAATCTCCACAACAGATTTTAATGTGTAAAAACTAATGCAAATTATGAATCTGTGCACTTAAGTTACATGTTACAAACACAGTTTCAAAACATATAAGCTTCAGTTGTGAATGGTACAGTAAGCCATGTTTACAATGACAGTTAACTGTTTTTGAAAAGTCTTCCTGAATCCATGAAATGATTTCCATGATAGAATTTTTCCTGTTTTTAATCCAGTGCCGCCTGAGGGCCCAAAGATCCTACGCATCCAATACTGGGTTTTAGCCTTGTCCATTGCGCACAGAGATTTCTCTGAATCCTTTCCAATCCAATCCTAATACCACACACACACACACACACACACACACACACACACACACACACACACAAATACCCAAGCTTTCAGGTTGAAAAAGAAAGACCAAAATATGTTTTAAGTTGTACGTTTTACCTCATTCCACAGTTCCTATGGCAGAGAAAGGTTGACCCCTTGTTATTATGTTCGGTCTCTAGAATATGGAGCAGCTGGTCAGCAGACCAGTGACATTGAAGCAACATACTGCATAAAGCGCATTGATGCCCTTTGTGATCTGGACAGGTGTTCAACCCATTAAGGGATTTAAAAACATACAATAATATCTTGAAATCAATCCTAAAACACATAGGAAGCCAAGGAATGTCTTCAGTTTTGTTCTTAATAAAAATAAAAGTTTTAAAAAATTACTATCCAGGTTTTGATGTTACTAAAACATTCTAATAAAGCTTTTAATGTTTTATAAAATGTTTAGTATAAATTATAAACCTCATTATATTTTCTGTTACTGGAGGGGGGTTGCTTCACATGGAATTATATCTATGAAAACACCTCAGTCTATGCACTAAAGATGTCCTATAATCTTTTTCATGACTTTTTTCTTAACAGCAAAAATCCTTTTTATTTTGAATTACGTGGCATGTTTTGACAAAAACATACTGTTGCAGCAGTCTGTTTCACATGCTGTAAATAAATGGTTTATAAGCAATAGAAGAACACACCCCAATAAGACGTGCTTGACTAATTGTTTTTACGACATAATTACATCCATATATATGCAGCTCAGTGTGGCAGTGTTTGTCAGTTGGTGAATTTTACCCCAGAGACAGGAGATCACTTCGTAAATAAGGTAAGATTAAATTATGTCTTTCTACTCTCAAATTCTCATGTTGTATATGTAAAAATTAAAAGACTAAATGATTTTTACATGTTCTCTGATTCTCTGACAGAACAAAATGTTTTAAATGCTTTTTGTTGTTGTTGTTTTTCCTGTTTGTTGAGCAGAGGGTATATATTTCTTCCTGTTGATTATTGTAGAAAAGTGTAAATTCCAGCCTTTAATTTTCAAATGTCTGCCTTCACAATGAGAGCTTATGTCAGGGCTCTGTGTGCAGGCGGATGGAGAGGAGGATCCAAATGCGAGACTCCGAGACTGAATTGAAACTTAGAACCTTAGCTTTATTGCTGGTGATAAATGAAAACATGAACTGAACAATGACACTGAGAACTGAACACACAGGCATAATTCTAAGGGTACGACGCGACACTGAGCACAGGAAAACACAGGGCTAATATACACAGGGTGGTAATCAGGGAATGGGCAACAGGAGAGGAGACACAGCTGGGAGAAATTGGACTAACGAGACAGGGGGAGCAAAGCTGCACACACTAACATAAGACAGACTTTCACAATAAAACAGGAAATCAGACACAAAGACGCAGACTAAAGAAACACGGGCAGAACTAAAAATAAACCAGAATAAGCTGGAACATAGAACATCATCATCATCATCACAAGCACTAAGAGAATAAGAAAACAATCCAACACACCAAAGTAACACCAAATGCAGATTCATCATAAAACCCAACAAAGCACCAGAGAAACATAAAGAACAATCCATCATTCAAAAATAAATCAAAACATAACAACTCAAAATACTGGGTCAAACTGACCCAGAACCGTGACAGCTTAAGAGAAGCAAGAAAGACTTCAGTCAGGTAGCACATTTTAAGCCCCTGTGCCCTTTATGTGAACAGGCAGCAACATGTTTCTCATTACACTATAAATTTTACAACAATTATACATGAAAATATATAATGTATAGTAATGTAATTTGCAGGGCAAAATACTAATACAGATATTGGTCTTCTCTCTCCTCCAGCAGGTTCACAAAGCTGGTTAAGATCACCACGTCATGGAGAACATCACAGATGTGATCAGCAAATCGCCCTATGGCCCAAAATTGGCAATTGGCCCAAAAAATTGGGGTGTTGTGGTAAACACTAACTTGGCTGCAGGAATTCTCCTGTCCACCTCTCTGCTGGGCCTGGTTACCTACATCGGTGCCTTCTGGTTCCAACGAGGTGCCCTAAGCCTCCTTAAAAATAGCTTCATCATGTCCTTTTCATGTGAGCACATGAACCTCAGAGGTGCTCAGAACACCCACATCTCTCTTTTCGTTCTGATTTTCATCGATGTTCTAAATGTCATCGGAGCAATGACCTTCGGAAGTCAAATGGCTGCAGCTACCTGTCCTGGAAACTCATGTGTGTACACCGAATACCTGTGGATGTTTTCAAGACGGTATTTAGTGATGATACATCTCCTGACTGCCCTCATATCACTCCTATACCTGTATCGCCCACACCTGGGAGCCACACTACGCTGTGTTTTCTCTGTGGTTTCTTTACTGATTTGTGTTTTACACTACAGTTCTGTGCTCTACACCATTGAGGCAGATTACCTACTAGAAATCCTGATCTGTGGATTGGCTGTGGCCATTGTTTCAACAGCTATTTTAAGCTTTGCTGCCACAGGGGGAAAAATAGTAAAGATAGGCATCACAGTTATCTCAATGGTCACGTTCTTTGCTGTCTACTTCCCCAGTTTTGTTCTTAAGTACCTAGCATACAGCAGGCCCACCTCTGGGCAGCCAGGAGCTGACTATAATACAATTTCTGTAAATGTTTATTATTTCACAAATTTTAACGTCTTTCTCGATGGACTCCTGTGTTGCTTAATCCTGAAATTTTCTGATGGAGAAAAAGAAGATGAACTACAGCAACTGGAACTACAACAACCATGGCGGCAGCAGCAGCCACGACCACTTCAACATGGTTTAGACTATCCAAGGGTTCATGTTAATACAAATGCAGTTAACCCTTATAACAGGCAAAGCTGGAATTAAGTCTCTGCATCATGAAGGTTGACGTGATTTATCATCAATAATAAGCATGACCTGATCACAGTTCTGACCTTTGATATTTGTCTTTCAGTCGTTTAGAACTGTGGACATTTTTTTAAAAAATGATTTGATTTTGATGAATGAAAATGGGATTTGCTACAGGTTGATTTGTAACAGTTTTTAGTAGATGGTTGTACTTCCTAAAACTGCATGTAATTAGGATGAAATCAAAGATGAAGATCAGCATCACATTGTCACTGTGATATAAATCATAACCAGTATAAAACATTGAGTATAAAAAGAGCAAGAAGAAATATGTAAACATCTCTATATTCACATAGTGGTCTATAAATTAAATGGATGTTGTGAGAAATATCAGTGATTATGTACACATTGTAATATAAATAATATTGTAAATAATATCACATGAAACTATTTAATGACAATTTTTAAACTTTTTTTTCATTTCACTTCATTTTAAATTATATTTTAAAACTATTATACAAATCTCCGCAACAGATTTTAACTCAACTTTAATAAATAATGTTCTTTTCTGCCCTGATTGATTTTAGACCGTTTTTGATTATCCACACAAAGCTGACACCTCAAGCATTTGACTCCTTCATAGAGAATAGTAAATCACGAGTTCGGTAGCATTACAGTTACATAGAAATACTTTTATCTGACACGTGCTCTTGTCCTTGGATGTTTAACGATTTTCCCCTTTATTTCACCCTGGAAGTGAGAAAAAAACGTACGAATAAGCCTCTGTAGCCAGAGTGAACAAGCCAAAGCTCTTTCAACTGGTTCATCTAAACTTTACAATTTTACCTTTTACAATAACTTATTAATTGCTTTTAAATATCTTATCTTTTATTTAGTGTTTATTAAGTAAACAATAACCAAAACTACTTTTGTCAGAAGCTTTTTCAGTATCATTTCTGCTTCCTTCAGCACAGGCTGTAAACAGTTTTGAGAACATCTCAGGAGATAGCTTGAGATAGCTTGTCATACAGTTTACAGGAATGGTCTGGAAGCTTTTTACTGCATACTGGGACAAGGACACATGCAGGCAGCACCTGGGGATCATTTACTACTTACGTAACATCATTAGAAATTTGACAAGTGCTTAATCTTTATTGTATGATATGATTGTGATTGTATACGGAGTCATTTATGATATACAACAAGACAGGATTGCATAAAACTATAGTCATCTTTAGACTTTAGACCGTAGCTTTGTGAGAACAAGCAGCCCTTTCACCTTAATGCTAACACTAACAATTCTGCTGTGGTGTAAATTTGCTCTTGGTTTGCAGGTGTATTGTTTACTATGCTCACTCGCTAAATTTAGTGTCCAGGAGTGAGAACTGCAAAAAGACACTTGATTTAAATGCCTGTTTGGGACATTTTATGTTTGTGGATGCTATAGAAGGGATGCAATTTATAGAACAATATTGTAATCATTAAACTTATACAGTACTCTTGTTTCACAGGTCAATTATGCATTCAAGACGAAGAAAACTTTTGGTCATGCTAAATCTTGGACTTTATAAGAGATGTTCCTTTTACTTCCAGAATATTGTACCATTCATTAATAGTGAAGTGCAGATATTAACAGGCCTCTCTGAAAATGAGTGAAGTTCTAGCGTGTCCTTCTGTGCTGACAGAATAATGGAAGAAAATGGAAGAAGATAAACACTGGCCACGCTTTTGTGTGTACAGTGGTCCCTCCTTTATCGCGGGAGTTATGTTCTAAAAATAACCCACGATAGGTGAAGCAAGTAGCCAGCTTTATTTTTTACAATTATTATAAATGTTTTAAGACTGTAAAACCACTCACTACACACTTTATACACTTTTCTCAGACAAGCATGAACATTTTCACACTTTTCTCTCTTGTTTAAACTCTCTCAAAGTCCAAACCTTCCTAGAAAAATAAGTCCAGTATTATAGAATGAAACCAAAGACCAAACCCTGTTTTCAGATCCAGAACATGGGAGTAGAGCAGCTGCAAGAGAATTCGACATTAATAAATCAATCGTATGACAGTAGAGAAAGCAAGAAGAATGACTTGAGTAACGTTTGACTTTGACTGTTTTGTTTCGGTGAGCTTTATGGTCCGAAGAACACGGTAACTTCTACCTTCCTTTAGCATTTCCAGAAGTCCAACTTTTTGTGCGATAGTTAGCATCTTCCTCTGCCTTTTGCGTGCTACCGCAGGTGTCTTTGATGGTGCAAACAAAACGTTTTGTCGACATTGTTGTGTTTGTTGGGGAGAAAACTTACAAGTGCAGCACTTCAGAGTCACACAGCCAGCGATCGAAGATTTATGTAAATTTGACAAGCTGAACACATTCTGTACTGTACAGGAGACACAGCAAGGAGGAGATTGATTGATGGTCTACAGCCAGTCAGGATGCAGAACACAATGCGCTGTAAAAAAGAAACCATGAAAAATTGCATTTAAAAAACCTGCGAAACAGCAAGGCCGCGAAAGATGATCTGCGTTATAATGAGGGACCACTCTATTTTAGGAACTATGACTCCATTAATCACCTTCCTCATTAATCACACCATGTTTTGAATGCTGCTGGAATACACAGCCCTTTGCGCTGTGTATAACATTGCAAACATACACAGTGTCAGATTAGTTTGCAGACTATGGCTTACGTTAGCAGCTAGCAGCAGTAGCCTTGTTTACTTCCACACTAGCATCTTCAATCCAGTGCCAGTATAGTGCTACATTGCTTTGGTTGCTTGGTCATATTTCAGTTTATTCTCATGCAGCCAACATACAGCAGCATATTTTTTTTACAAAGCACTGTAGAAGTAGGTGTAGAAAATGGGGTGTAGAATAACAGTTTATTGATGATGAAGCAACAAACTAGGCCAGAGGCTGCATTTTGGGGAATGTGCCATTTTAGTGGTTGGTGGCAGCTCCCAGGCCTGGCAGACCCTGAAACAAATGTAAGAAGGCACCAGAGCAGAGGCGGAGCCAGACATTTGAAACACCCGGGGCTTAGCCCTAAAGGGTAGTATGCATGTGGGATTTTTTTTTTTTGTGTGTGTGTGTGTGTGTGTGTGGGGGGGGGGGGGGGGGGGGTAGAAATGACTGAAAGATTAATTGGCTCTGTTTTGAGTTTTGTTCAAAAAAGAATGACTTCATATATGAAAAAATATATATCACATATGCAGGACACCTTAAACTAGTTTTTTAATTAAGCAGCAAGGCAGAACAAAGTCGGGGCTGTATCAAGACACGAGGACTAAACCCCAATTCAACCAGACCCAGAACTGATCCAGAATTAAAACAGGACTACAACAGTTCAAAATCAGGACTACTTGAGGACTTAACCAAGACAGAACCAGAATCAGAACTAGATGATAGTAGCACTAAAAATCATCATAGACCTGCACTACACTTATTTTTTAATTCTACCAAAGTACAATATTTAGATTGAGAAAAGTTTATATAATTATTTAGCCTTGTTGTGCAAACAAGCCTGCATAACTTAATAAATACAGAATTTGAAAAATAACAAACCTAAAAAGAAACACTAGGTACGAGATACATGAGGACCTATGATATGGTGATACTTTTGGTAAACGACCATTTGACTAACATGTGTGTCTCACCTGCTCTTGTTCCATCTCTGTTCTGTCCTCATTCTCCATCTCCCTCTCTGTTCCTCTCTGTTCGTCTCTGTGCTGACAATCATCAAATATACAGTTGAAACCAGATATTTATGTACTCTTCAGATCAAAACACAAACACTTTTTTAATTGTAACATCAAATCAGACTAAATGTTTATTTTTTCAGATTGATAAATATAAAAAACATATTTGTTAACTTTAAGAGTAAAGAGAGAAACTATCTGTATTTCTTAATTGCAAATGGCACCAAATTGTATTCAGAATTGAGCCACACTTATGGAGCTCCACAGTTCTTTTCCTGGTGTTTTGGTTGATGTCTCTTTGATTTTCTCGGCTTTTCATTTCGCCATTTGTTGATTCACTCGAAGAGCAAGTAAAGTAATATGGGTCAACTGATCAGTTTGATATCAATCTTTCGTGATTCACAGTCATATTTACATTATTTGTACAGTACGAATGATTTGCTTTGGTACCTGGTCAAACTTCAGTTCTCCTCTGTCTGCCTGGCTCCATTTCTCCAACGGCGCACTCGTAGGCAGCAGCTGCCCCGCTTAGTGCCTGAGCTCGGATCATACCAATATTAGGGGGGATTTACGCACAGTCGTGAATTCCCACAGTGTGCACTATGTGCTTCGAATATTGTGTGTAGTTTTTTGCTTTATACAGTTGTCAGCCAGGCATGTAACTAAGAAAAAATTACACTCCAAAAGACCCCGGGCTTCTGAAAAAACAACCCCGGCTTAAGCCCAGCAAGCCACCCCCCCGCTCCGCCACTGGATTTACCACAGAGACTGTTGTGATAAATTTACATTTTATGTGTGGGTTGTTGAAATTTGTAAGTTTGAAAGTTGCAACTGATGGACCGTGGTTTATTTAACAATTTATGTGATTTTAGTACACTGAGGAGGAAAGACAAAACATGAACAGATATGTTTTCCTGTTTTTTAATTTTTTTGAAATTAAATATTTTTCTACTTAATAAACTTGGAGACTTGCAGTTCCCTCCTGTAAAGATAATACATGTTTAATTGTCAAATGGTGTTTTAGGTAGGTGATCATTTTTAATTCTATGTTTACCTGACAGCCTGGACAAATGTGCTGTGTGAAGGATGTAAATCAAATCAGATCTTAACTGCTTACATTTAAGGAGCCTGGTCATATTTAATTGTAATATGAATCAATGATTTTCTGATTGCTGATTCCAAGAGAGTCTTTGTGGAAATCCTGTTTGGCTTTTTGTCATTTTAATTCTCTTTTCCGTTTTCCAGAACAGTTCTCCACAGTCACTGTCCACATGGGTTGGTGGGACCAAGCAGCAATCTGCTAATGTGTGGACTCTGACCAGCAACATCCAGCAAAACCTAGGCAGCGTTTTCTATCTCCCAGCTGGAGTTTTTTGTCTGTAACTGGAGAGTCAGATTTTTGTTGAGGCTGGAGGAAAAGCCTCACACTTGCAGAGGTAAGTCGGTTTGCAGAGATCCCTCCCACCCTGGCTTTTATGTGGCAGATTTCTTATCTGAAACAGTAATATTTCACTGACTGCTGCTTATACCACTTAAGCCGTGGGAACACTGAAATTGAATAAACACACTGTAAGGTAAAACCTCTAAAGAACAATTGTTGTTGTCGGCTTTCATTTCGCCTTTTATTCACTGAGAGCCGTTATGGTCAGTGATCATTTGTATCATCTCTGATTCACAATACATTATTTGACAGCGAATGATGCTTGGTACCTGGTCAAACTCAGTTCACCTCTTCTGCCGCTCCGTTTCTCTAACAGCGCACTCGCAGGCAGCAGCTGCCCCGCTAGTGCCCGAGCTCGGATCAACCAATATTAGGGGGATTTACGCACAGTCGTAAATTACCACAGTGTGCACTATGTGCTTCGAATATGTTGTGTATTTGTGTTTTATAAGTTTTCACCAGGGCATCGAACTATGAAAAATTACACTCCAAAAGACCCCGGGCTTCTGAGAAAACAACCCGGGCTTAAGCCCAGTAAGCCACCCCCCGCTCCGCCACTGCACCAGAGTAAAAGGGTACAGATGGGCTATGCATAAATGTGTGGTGCACGTAGGCATTTATAGATGTATGACTGACAAGGGAGTGTTTTGGGTGTGACCCAGCTCTAAAACTTCAGATAACTTATCTCCAGGTGACTTGTCATGCACAGCCAATCAGGTTCCCTGTAAATAAATAAATAAATAAATACATAAATAAATAAATAGATTTGTCTTTTTTTGCAAACATTTTTGTTATTTATGTGAACTCTGTTTCACTTGGCCAGAATGAAATTACAAGAGAAAGAAAAAGACTGATTTAAATAATTAATAATTTAAATAATTAAAAGTGTTTTTGTTTCCTTCAAAGCACGAGACAGGACAATCATGAGATAAGTTTCACTACTTAAGAAATCAGCTATGGTTACACATCTTTGTTTCTATTTCTTCATGCATACAGTACAACAAACCTTGAATGAAAACTAATACTACCTCAGAGCAATAACCACAGTCACTAGCCATATAAATTGAAGTATGTGCTTCATGGAAGGACACACCTTTGGCTGGACTTTGCTGCTCAAATGGCTATTGTCATGTTGATGTCCTTGAATTTAATGTGATTCTGATTAACCCTCTCAGGCTCAAATTAAACTTTTTGTTGCTAATGCACAACCAAGTCCTGCAGTGGTACTTCTGAATAAAAAAAACTCATAAAATATGTATGTGGGGTAATCAGGTTGTTAGTTTTTAACTGTTGCAAATCGGCAACGCCTGCCTCGAGAGGGTTAATATAACTTCTTCAGTTTTACTTTTACTCTTTTTTACATACAATGTATGGATTAATTAAAGTAATATACACATTTATTTAATGAACATTAAATGAATGTGCTCTTTTTTATGTATCAAGAAAACAGGGATACGCAGTGGTAGGGGAGGTACATGTGACAAGCTGCTTCCCTGGCCTTTTCAAAACAAGCACACGGTTTTGAATAGACCTGCCACAGAAAGCAGGCAGTAAGCAAATGTCCTGATTGTGCAGTGCTGTGGTGAGCTGCAAACCAAATATACAGAAATGTCCCTTTTACTAACCCATATACAAGTCCAACACATGTGAAATGGTTTGCAAATTGCATAAACACAGAAAAAATATTGAATGTTTAAAATGAGAAAAAACCACCAGTCAAATTTTTTTTTTGAATTTGATGGGGAAGGGTGTGAAATATCGGCAGACCAGTTCAGCACAATACTATGAAGCCATGCTGCTGTACTAGATCCTTATTTGTTGAAATATACAATGTTTTTCCTGAGAGAAGTCATCTGAATGGAAGCATAGGTTGCTCTAAAACCTATATATACCTATCAGCATTGGTGCTGCCTTTCCAGATATGCAATGTGGAAATCATAGGCACTAATGTACCATTACAGATACAGACTTTAAGTCTTGGGAGCCGCCTCCCTTGCACTCAGCACTATATGGCATTTTTATATTGCACTGAACTAACTGACTAAGAGGTTCTGCAATATTTATTTTTCAGTTTCCAAGATACAAGAGCCGACCGGACTCATTAGTTTCCCTTTCATTTATTCCTCCAATTTGCATGACAGCTACTGAATGTGTATGATTTCTTTTTGTTCCCATACAAACAATGAAATCTGGAATGAGAGCCAATATTACATCAGTGCAATAACTACTGCCAATCATTTCAAACAGCCAATAAACTTTCATTAATAATTGATATACCTTTATTAGTCCCACAAGGGGAAATTTCATAAGGCTGCCGACCTATTGCACGCAATGGTGGCGCCATCTTACCCTCCGACCATACATACATTACACAAAACATCACATGGGGAAGACAGGTCAGAGAGGTATAACAATGGAAAATGCACCACATGAGGAAAGATAAGGAGAAAAAAAATAACTCCCCCCAGACTGAGCTCCAACAGGGAGATCAGTTTGAGAACAGAAAAAAACATCTCTGCACAAAGCACATGAAAAAACTCTTAATACACCAAAGAAACACATGACAAGCAACAGGGGTGGGTAAAGGGTGAGAGACAGCCGATTTAGACAGTACATCCGGGCCTGTAGCCTGTGCGCTGGTCTCCTTGATCCACCATCAGCATCGGAAGGGAATAAGCGTCGAAGGTGTTTGGAAAGGGAGGGGGGATGAGTGTGTGCATATCAGTGTATATGTATGTGTGTGCGTGTCCAGAGTTCAGCTGAGACAGTGTCCTTCGCCCTGCTAGGCTAAGTAAACAGTCTTCCAGCCAACCCAGGTGGCCTTGCATGGAATGGGAAGGAACAGACTAAACACAGTCGTTATCAGGGTGTTTTTGTTCGGCTCCAGCCTTGAGACCGCAGCTGGCGCTGAAAGCGTATCCACATGAAGTGATGGTGCTTTTTACTTTAGTGCGAACAGCTCATATGAATTTCAAAGCAGTTCTACAGTCCAACACTGGTCTCTCAATCTCCTGTTGGAGAGCCGCGAGCTTCGCCATACTTGCGTTCTGTGATGCTGTCATTTTTTGTGCTCAAGGAGCCGATTCTGAGAACTCACGGCAGTGTGCCTCCCCGAGATGTCATCCAATTTGCGCCCAGAGATGTTATTCCGGGCTAGCCCTTCCGAGATGTATCCAGCCTGCAGTCAGAGATCTTATTCTGAGTATTCACAGCAGCCGTAGCCTTTCCAAGATCTTATCCGTGCTGCACTCATTGAGCCCATTTTGAGAAACTCATGCCTCTCCCATCAATAAAAGCAAACCATTACAACCACTAAAACATCTTTGACCTTTGTTTCTGTGTGGCTCTCTTCCCTTTAGCTTCTCTTAGTGCTCTGTGAGTGTAACACTAAAAAGCCATAATCTGTGCCAGAAGGAAAGATAAATGTAATATATTTATTGTTGCTCTACTTCTTTCTACTCTTGTCAAATATACAGTACATATGGTGGTCAGGATGATATAAAAAAATTTCTTAATGAAAATTGCAAACAAACAAGAAGCTGACCTGGTGCGGATTCGTTTTTAAACAAACAAAGTTTTGAATGATCCTGCAATGCTAAGAAAACTTAACCTAGACTAAGCAAATGCCTTGACCATAGATCATTCAAATTGCGGTGAGTTGCAAACCAAATATATCTGAATATCTGAGACGTCTCTTTTACTCACACATGCAGACGTACATGTGTTTTCAAGCGTGACAAAGTGCCCTGCTAACATTCATCTCTAGGAATTTGCTCACTTTGCCACGGTTCATAGACGTGATGTTTTGGCTCAGTGCACAATCAAAAAACACAACTCCAAGCTATGGACTATTTATTATACAAAGTTAATGGAGAAGGGGAAGGAGATACACTGGTACAATTTTGTCATAGTGAGGAAACAAAGCCAAGAGGTAAGACTACACTCAGAGAAATACATTATACATTATGTATTTATAAATGGAGATTTTTTTAAAAAAAAACAAAACATTTTATTCGGGGTGTTGAATTGCAGATCATGGAGGGAAGACTAATGAAACTGCTCATCTTTGGTTTGTACTCTTTTCTTATATTTCTAGTTGAGAAATAGTACATATATACAGTATATATGTTTTGGTTTGCTTATGTTTTATTGTAGGTTCTACCTTACAATATAAA
This sequence comes from Simochromis diagramma, assembly GCF_900408965.1. Classification (NCBI taxonomy): domain Eukaryota; kingdom Metazoa; phylum Chordata; class Actinopteri; order Cichliformes; family Cichlidae; genus Simochromis; species Simochromis diagramma. Next base: position 3,728,497 of record NW_024386948.1, read on the forward strand.
GTGCCCTTAGGTGACTGATCTTGTGATTTGGTGCTTTATAAATAAAATTGAACTGAATTGTTTGGGATGAATGTTGATCTCCTTTGTTTTTACAGGAGTTTTTCTTTTTTCTTTCTTCAATGTGCAGATAACACAGCTGACAGGTAAGAAAATATGAATTTACATCTCTCTAGTATAACTGACTGTCAGAAATAAGAACATGGTGATAGCAGCAGGGGTGTACTGCAATAACTAATAATAACAATAATAATGATGACAGCAACTAAATAACTCAACACTAAATCATCCATGTGCCTAAAAGATGTCTTTAATGGAAACTGTCTTTACTGTGACCATTTTTCATGTTTTATCATACAACCTATTTTTTTTTATATATAAATATAGTTTTATACTTATATTTTTTTTTAAATTTTTTTTTCTAATTTTCTCCTTAAATCTGTCATCCTGTTTTTCAGACTCTGCATGGCCAAACTTCTTTAATATAGCTACAACTACAACAGATACTACCATTGCTACTCCTGTTGCTACAACTACAACTCCAACAGATACCACCATTGCTACTCCTGTTGCTACAACTACAACTACAACAGATACCACCATTGCTACTCCTATTGCTACAACTACAACTACAACAGATACCACCATTGCTACTCCTATTGCTACAACTACAACTACAACAGATACTACCATTGCTACTCCTCTTATTACATCTCCAACAGATACTACCATTGCTACTCCTGTTGCTACAACTACAACTCCAACAGATACTACCATTGCTACTCCTGTTGCTACAACTACAACTCCAACAGATACTACCATTGCTACTCCTATTGCTACAACTACAACTCCAACAGATACTACCATTGCTACTCCTATTGCTACAACTACAACAGATACTACCATAGCTACTCCTGTTGCTACAACTCCAACAGATACTACCATTGCTACTCCTATTGCTACAACTACAACTCCAACAGATACTACCATTGCTACTCCTATTGCTACAACTACAACAGATACTACCATTGCTACTCCTGTTGCTACAACTACAACAGATACTACCATAGCTACTCCTGTTGCTACAACTACAACAGATAGTACCATTGCTACTCCTATTGCTACAACTCCAACTCCAACAGATACTACCATTGCTACTCCTGTTGCTACAACTACAACTCCAACAGATACTACCATTGCTACTCCTGTTGCTACAACTACAACTCCAACAGATACCACCATTGCTACTCCTGTTGCTACAACTACAACAGATACTACCATTGCTACTCCTGTTGCTACAACTACAACAGATACTACCATTGCTACTCCTGTTGCTACAACTACAACTCCAACAGATACTACCATTGCTACTCCTGTTGCTACAACTACAACTCCAACAGATACTACCATTGCTACTCCTGTTGCTACAACTACAACAGATACTACCATTGCTACTCCTGTTGCTACAACTACAACTCCAACAGATACTACCATTGCTACTCCTGTTGCTACAACTACAACTCCAACAGATACTACCATTGCTACTCCTGTTGCTACAACTACAACTCCAACAGATACTACCATTGCTACTCCTATTGCTACAACTCCAACAGATACCACCATTGCTACTCCTATTGCTACAACTACAACTCCAACAGATAGTACCATTGCTACTCCTGTTGCTACAACTACAACAGATATTACCATTGCTACTCCTATTGCTACAAATACAACTCCAACAGATAGTACCATTGCTACTCCTGTTGCTACAACTACAACTCCAACAGATAGTACCATTGCTACTCCTGTTGCTACAACTACAACTCCAACAGATACCACCATTGCTACTCCTATTGCTACAACTCCAACAGATACCACCATTGCTACTCCTATTGCTACAACTCCAACAGATACTACCATTGCTACTCCTGTTGCTACAACTACAACTCCAACAGATACTACCATTGCTACTCCTATTGCTACAACTACAACTCCAACAGATACTACCATTGCTACTCCTATTGCTACAACTACAACTACAATTGATACTACCATTGCTACTCCTGTTGCTACAACTACAACTCCAACAGATACTACCATTGCTACTCCTGTTGCTACAACTACAACTCCAACAGATACTACCATTGCTACTCCTATTGCTACAACTACAACTACAACAGATACTACCATTGCTACTCCTCTTGCTACAACTACAACTATAATTGATACTACCATTGCTACTCCTGTTGCTACAACTACAACTCCAACAGATACTACCATTGCTACTCCTGTTGCTACAACTACAACTCCAACAGATACTACCATTGCTACTCCTGTTGCTACAACTACAACAGATACACAACCTGTTGCTACTCACGATAGTACCATGCTACAACTACAAACAACACTACATTGCTACTCTTGCACAACACAACTACAACATGCTACATTCCTGTTTTGCTACAACTACAACTCCAACAGATACCACCATTGCTACTCCTATTGCTACAACTACAACTACAACAGATACTACCATTGCTACTCCTCTTATTACAACTCCAACTACAACAGATACTACCATTGCTACTCCTGTTGCTACAACTACAACTACAACAGATACCACCATTGCTACTCCTATTGCTACAACTACAACTCCAACAGATAATACCATTGCTACTCCTGTTGCTACAACTACAACTCCAACAGATACACCCCGGGCTACTCTGTTGGCTACAACTCCAACAGATACTACAATTGCTACTCCTGTTGCTACAACTACAACTACAACAGATACTACCATTGCTACTCCTGTTGCTACAACTACAACTCCAACAGATACCACCATTGCTACTCCTATTGCTACAACTACAACTACAACAGATACTACCATTGCTACTCCTCTTACTACAACTCCACCAACTGACATCAGACTTCCTATGAAAGGTACAATCTGTTGTAATTTACATAGCTTGATAGAATGAAAGAAATTAGAACAGAGTAGCCTCTATCGTCATCGTTTCCAGGGGTGGCAGAAGGCAGCCAATGATTTTCTTGGGCAGTGTTAATACCCTCTGCGTAGCTTTCCTGTTCTCAGTTGTGGCGCCTGCTTCCCAAACACCTGGGCAGCAGGAGAGTACACTCTCCACTGAGGAGCGGTAGCAGGCCAGAAGCAGCTTCTGGTCTTATATAAGTCTTATTCTTATCAAGTCCATCAATACATTTCATTTCTGTTTGATACAAAACTGAAGAATTTTTTTTAAGATGAAAATAATTATTATTATTTCATTTGCCATTTCCAGATGTGCAGAAGAGGACTGTAGTGAGGCTGAGAATGAAAAGCAGTGCTGATCTGACAGATCCAAACATCAGGGATCAAGGGCTGCAGCAGGTACAGGAAACAGATGTGTTTGCTCTGCTTTTAAACACCTCTATTCCATTTTCTTATCAGCTCTCAGCAACTCAAGCAACAAATGACACCATTTTCTTTTTTTTATATGTTGTGTATTCAGCTGGAGGCCTCTCTTCAAAGTCAGGTCTCTGGTGTTGTTAGTCTGTGTTGGAGGCACATCAGCTGTTAAAAGCAACAAAAGGAAGGTACGGATCCTAAATAACATATTTACACCATGTCATAAGTGACCCATATATGGTTATGTTTTATTTTATCCATATGCTAAATAAAGAAGTTTTCTGTAAGTAGAAGAAGCAAAATTTCATGGCATGTTTTATGTTTTGATTAATTCAGCGTCTAATCTAAATTGAGCTACAGATCTGTTTAGAATTCACTAATATCCTATCTGATATTAACAAGTGGTGGATAATCCTTGAGGCCAGGATGAGGGACTTTTGTAGGTTTTACAGCACCTGTTTTCAGAGAAAAAACATAAATAATTTTATAATATCAGGTTCACCAATCTTGTTTTCCAGCGGCAGATACGTGTGTGGAGGACAGCGATTTACTCTAAAAGAGGACTGCAGAGAAGATCTGACATCAGGAGCAGGAAAGCTATGATGATGTTTGCAAACCTTTAGCTTGCATTCTTAATTATTTTGAGTGGATTTAGATACAAATGTTTAATTACTACAGTGGCTATATTTTATGTTTTACTTTGATTGATTTGCTGTTTCTCTAAACTGTTAATGCAATACTATAACCAGAAATTAAAAGTTTTTTTGGAAGATTTTAGTGTTGATATTTATGTTTATGAAAGTTATATGTCACTTCATTTGACTTTCACAGACTTTCCCACAGGAACCAGTCACCACACCAGCACAACAAACCTGCAGTTCAGTGATATGAGATGCAGATGAGTTGTGACTTAAAAGACTTGTGCAAGAACCATAGACTGAATTTAAATAAGAACACTGCATCAGCATGAATATAAATGAAAAGCAAAGCAAATGACGTGTTTTACACCTGCATGCTTTCACATGTCCAGAATTTCAAACTGAGTAGGAAAAAGTACATTTCAAGGATGAAGTTTAAGGATCAAGTTGAGACATAATTCCTTTATGATGTATTACTTGTGTGCAACTTTACCCTTATACAACCTGGCCTTGAGGGGTGTATAGATGACTCAATAACCGAAAAAAAACAAGCCCAAATCAGTAAGCTTTCACCACCTTCTTTGACAGTTAGATGTTAAGTTCAATGTCACTGGGATTTGAACTAATTCCTGATTTTTAGTAGCTGCACCTATGTCATGAATTTAAAAATACCCATTCTCAAGTTATCGTGTTTACATAATTTTCCGAAAACTTTGTGCTTGACTTTTACTTCAAGGTCACTAGGTTTCAAACTCGTCAGAAACGTTTCGTACATGCACCTATGATATCAGTTTGAAAATCGGATGCGGCATCATTTTCAAGTTATCATGTTCAGAAACCTGGGTGTCCACGCTACCAGCCACCACATCCACCTGCATGGCCGGGTGACGACAAAACCCCGTCAGCCTTTTACAGCTGAGGGGTAAAAACCTTTCACAAGAAAGAAAAATGGATGCAAAGATTTCATTCTGCATTTAAACTGATACATATTACAGATTCTGTTCTATGGGGTTATAATGAATTCAGTCTACAATAGACTGAAAGGGATTCATTTGTACATTTGTCATCTCGCTTCCACTTAACATTAAACTCACCACTGTACTTATTAATCTCATGGACTGTTGGCTTTTCTCACATCTGACTGAAACCTGAATTCTTCTCACAGTCTGTGATGCATGTATTGATGATCCTAACAACAAAAATGAAGTAGAAAATATTATGGAGCCTGATCTGGGCTGTTGCATGATTTTGGCTTAGAAATAAATTAATATTGTGTCATACTGAAATATAATTAACTTGTAGGTTTTTGTGACAGTAATAATCGTTGTACAGAAGTGAAAAACAGACTATTAAGATTTTCTACACCAGCATTACATTCTTCACCACTAGATGGAGACAGTCACCAGTGTGTGTGTGTGTGTGTGTGTGTGCAGTCCTTTTTACATGTATGAAAATGGTGTGCGTGGTTAAACAGGTGTGGTTAAACACGAGCTTCTACTTTATACTGGTTTCAAGATCTCAACTTGACTTTGCAGGGCAACAACATGGGAAAGAAAGACAAAATAACAAAACACTTCTGACAATCAAGTAATCTTGCAATAAATCTAAATATGAAATGTTTGCATTTGCAAATAAGGACCTGGATGTAAATAAAACCATTTTCTTAAGCTTGACCAGCCTCTTGGTGAATGTTAAATCAGGAGATGAAGTTAAATTCAGCATGAGCCTCTAGTTTAAGAAGGGTTCATAAACTCAGTGTGGTCTTTAACAACACAATAGAAACACTTTTGAGAGCCACGTAATCTTAAGCATTTTCAAATTTGCATTTGAAAATAAGGACTTACATGTAAATAAGTTCATTTTCTTATGCTTGATCATTCTCTTATTTAAAGTTAAAACAGGAGATTAAAGTAAATTCAACTACATTCCATTTTATTTCTATAGTGTCAAATCACAGCAGCACTGCAGTATCGGCCTCAATGCATCTAATGGACCCTTCAATAATAGAGAGAAAACCCCAACAAACAAACAACCTCCTATGAGCAAGCACTTCACGACAGTAGGAAGGAAAAAGTCCCTTTTAACAGGAAGAAGCCTCAGGCAGAAGCAGGCAGGAGAAGCGACTGGTTGGGGTGAGGGGAGGGAGTAAGGCCAAAAGGCACACAGTGCAAGAGAATAACAATGATTAAATGCAGAGTGTTGTATAAACACATATAGAGTGAGAAAATGTCAGTGAAGAAGAAACAATCATGCACATCATGGGAAGGTCTAACGCAGCTTAATTAAGTGAGGTTAGCTGATCCAGCTCAAACGATATGCATTGAAAAAATGTTTTAAACCAAATCTTAAAACTGAAGAGGATGTCTGTTTCCCAAATCTAAACTGGGAACTGGTTTTGTCTCCCATTCTACCTTTAAATACCCCAGAACCACAAGTAATCCTGCAGTCTGAAAGCAAAGTGCTCCACTGGGTTGATATGGTACTATGAGGGGTTGATGATACACTATATCGCCAAAAGGCTTCACTCACCCATGCAAATCCTTTTATTTAGGTGTCCGAGTCACTTCTATAGCCACAGGTGTTTAAAATGAAGCCCTTGTTTCAGAATGGCTCGTTCTCAGGAGCTCAGTGGATTCCAGTGTGGTAGTTGTCAAATTTAGTCCCTGATAAATATTCAAAAGTATATATTTATATACCACCAACACCCACCTAAAGCTGCTTTATATTTTAAGGTAAAACCCCTGTAGTTAGTAGTATTAAAATAAAGTGGAAGCAATTAGGAATGACAACAACTCGGCCAGGGAGTGGTAACCAAATTCCTTTAACTCTTCTCCGTAATTGCTTTGCATTGCGTACAAATACATTGACCTTCAGTTCCACAGAAGGATTCACAATTAAAACACCGCAGATGTATGGCACCATATCAGGTACTTTTATAACTGTGATTATAAATCATAAATATTGACAGCTCATTAAACGAATATTAATAAAAATGAAGTATCTGGTTTTGTTTTAAATAGTTACACTGTAGTGTAGCTTTTTTTACACGACATAAAAGATGCTGTTTTGTGTTGTGCTGTGTTCAGACTGTTTATTCTATATTTTGAAGCCATGGATAATAAAACTGTTGTGCAGGTAAATCCAATTTTGGATATACATGCAGTTGCAAATATATACACACACTCACTCAAAATCTTTTAATAAGTGTTGCTCAGTGTTCTATGTAAATACCTTTTAACATGACAAGACAAAGGTCTAACTCCTCATTAGTTGTTATGATTGACTACTATCGGTAGTTTCTTGTTGCCATTTTTCCCATAAAAAAGGTTAGTTTGACAGCAATTTTGGACTGACCAATACTCAGAACACTGGGAATGCTCTCTTTAACTCTTACTGTTTCTCCTTGTCCTGGTGCTCATGGGGTCTGGTCCTCTGTGATTCTCAGGAGTCGGGTCTGGCCAGGGCTGGACTGGGACAAAAAATCGGCCCGGGCATTTTGACTAGAGACCGGCCCACCAGGTATTATAGGAAAAACCATAAAGCCTTTGAATGAAAACAAACGCTGTTGTCACAGTGATGTACACTGTCTTGTTGGTATATATGCATCAGTCTAATAAACTTAAACCTACACCATCCTCCCTATTCTGGTATTCTAAACAGTACCCGAAAGTAGACTGCTTGGTCGAGTTAACCTCCTGATCTATCTACAACACATGATGAAAACCTGAAATTAAGACAGAGAAGACTAGAGGTGAGACATGATCATTACTGATTACTGATGACAGATTTAGATATATTTTCATAAACCATTCATTTGCCACATCAATAAACAGCATGGCAGGGCAAAATATTTTTTCTAACATGGCAACCTTTAAAAAGTGAAAGGAGATAGAAAGACAGGTGAGAAAGAATAAAACTTAATTGACTTTTTGATGGCATTTTACACACAGTACTGGTACAGTATCTAGAAAATGTGGGAAAATACTGGCATCATATACAGTACTTAGTTACTTCTGAAGATATTATGATGGGATCCTAAAAAAAATTACTATGTACAATAATGGATTCCTATACATTTTACATCAGATGAAAACGTTTGTTGTAAGATTCAGATAATTATTTGTTAAAAGCGAAACATTTTAAATGAAAATAAGAAAGTATTTCTTTGTGCCCCTCTTTCCCTGTTAATACCCTACCTGGGCTCCTGGCAAAACTTTGCTAGACCCGCCCCTGCACAGTTACCAGCTGTCAGCTACTTAGAAAAGGATCCTGGTGTTATTTGTCTCTCAGAAACAGTTCATAACTTCCCTTCAACTCATTCATGTCACCTAAAAGGTGAACCTGTTTCTCCATCACCTGTTCAGCTCTGATGATTCAGTAAGGACATCTCCTGGTTTCATCTTCATGTTTCCCTCTCACCAGATAACCAAACCGACATAATGACCAGCAGGTTTACAGCTGTGGCTCCAGCAAACATCAGCTGATACTAGAAATTAATATTAAATAAATTCTAACAACAGCTGATCACGCTTAAACGTGCTGCTGTTGTTTAGCGCAACATCCGCTGGTTTCCTCTTTCTGGCGCAAAGTGGGCGATAAACAAACAAGAGAGAAAAGCCGATCAGCTGATCATTGATCAGTTTCATGATTGAAGTAGAAACAGGAGAGGCAGGGGGAGAGAATGAGAGAAGAAGAGGCAGCTGTGCAGCAAAGACACAGAATAAATCCAGCTTTGTGTCTTTTTCGTTGTAGCTGAAGTCCGGGACAAACTGTTCCTTTTCACCTCAATAAGAAACGCGTAATATTTTCTCGGAATGCAGGACGATTCCGTTTTTTACAGGAAGGTTGGCAACTCTACTAACTAACCTTATTAATAAAATAAGATAAGTTCAACATCAATAATATCATAGCACCCGCCCAGCAGTATATAAACTCCGTCATGCTAGCTAGTATGCAGTACGAGTTATTGTAACTGACTATAAGAAGTCAGCATAACGAAAATAAACTCCACCTAAACTTGGTTTATATCTGACCCAGATAGACTGCAGGTCATAACTTCTTACCTGAAGTTCAGTTCACCACCTCAGGTCTCTGCTCCTCCTGCCTTTCCGTCATCCACCTGCCAGCGTGTTGCACCTGCTGGCCTCCGCCACTTGCTAAATTGACTGAATCTGCTGAAGCTCCGCAATAGCCACCACCAAACAACTGAGTTATTTTTACACATCTCCTAGCATCTGGCCAATCCACCACCTTTCAGTGTTTATACCGTTAAGGAAAAAAATGGAAAAAAAACCAAACAAAAAACCCATCGGCCCATAAAAACGAAAAATCACCATCGGCCCACTGGGCAAATGCCCGGTATGCCCGATGGCCAGCCCAGCTATGGGTCTGGCCTGTGTACCTCTCTGGGTGGTTTCATGAGGGATAGCATGCTGTTGTATGGTGGATGCTGGGGTGGCTGTATGGGGGCTCACCAAACCAACAAGCTGGAGTCAGAAACGTATTTTTTTGTGGTCATTATATCAAGGGATTGTAACCCTAATCCTGTTAACATAAATATACTTGGAAAGACCATAAACTTTAGTCTTTGGAACTTAGAACTGCATTTAGAAACAGCCATCAAAATCTAAATCTATTTCTTCTCAAAACATATTTAGTTTTCTGTTGAATGGCTTGATGGTGCAGTGGTTAGCACTGTCACAGGGTTTGAATCAGTTGACTGTGGCTTTCCTGCGTTGAGTTTGCATGTTCCCCCAGTGCCATAGACATGCACGTTAGGCTGCAGGGGTGAACGTGAGTGTGATGAGCTGGAGATCTGCATGTTGTCCTTTGTCAGCTTGGATAGGCTCCAACCCACCACCGGCAAAGTGGACGAGGAAAAGAAAGTTATTTTAGTGGAATAACAGTTATTAGTGTAAATTGGAAAATTTTTGTTGATCCAAGTAGGTTATTTAGCATTAGCTAATTTAGTGTGCCCTTCACATGCTTTGGATTTTAATCTTGGCAATCATGCTGAATGCTTCTGACACCCTTTAACGAGAAGTCTGGGCTCGGGAGAACCCGAATGCCCTGGAGGGACTTTCCCTGCCGGATACACAATGGACGGGTGGCAGAGGATCGTGTGCCTGGCAGGACTGTCGATCGAGGACGTTGAAGATATCTACCTATTCGGAACCATGATAACAGGGTTCTTGCTGATCGGAGCTGGCTTGGCCCTGGCTTATCAGAGAATTAAGAGAGTGGAACCGGCTGTTCAAACCCCCACAAGGCTGCCCGCTGGGATTGGAACGACAGGTGCGACTTCTCAGAAAAGGCTCACTGAAGGCAGCATGGTTAAGAGCTTGGAGGCGCTTACGACTGCAGTGAATGCTCAGAATAAGACCTCTGAGCGTATGTATGTTGGATTACATCAGGAAAGAATCAACTCAGAACAACATCTCTGGGCGGAAGCTGAATTACATCTCGGATCAGTTGGCTGCGGTCGTGAGGTCTCAGAATCTGCTCTGTGAGCAAAAAGAGTGACAAGACCACAGAATCGACGGCTAATAACATCACGGAGAAACTCGCAGCTATTAACGGGAGATCGAGAGACCAGTGTCGGAGTGTTAAAAACAGCTTGAAATTCTCATGAGTTGTTTGCAAAAGAAAAATCACCATCATAATGCGGCTATCCCTTCGGCGCCAGCTGTGGGCTCAAGGCCGGAGCTGAACAAAAACTCCCTGATAACGACTGTGTTGAGTCTGTTCCTTCCCATTCCCTACAAGGCCACCTGGGTTGGCTGGAAGACTGTTTACTTAGCCTGGCGGGGCGAAGGACACTGTCTCAGCTGAACTATGGACACGCACACACATACATATACTGATACTGATAAGCACTCACTGACGCATCACCCTCCCTATCCAACGCCACCTCCAACGCTTACCTCCCCTCTGATGTGGACATCGGGTCAGTTGGAGGCGCAGTCGAAGATTGCAGCGGTCCCAGATCAGATGTACACACTGGAACACTATCCCATGCTGTGTTTATTGTGTTATGGTGTGTTGATACCTGTGCATTCCTGTATTATCCTTTTATGTTGCTCATTTCGATGTTTTTTTCCTCGCTACTTAGCCTCACCTGTCTTCCCAATGTGATGTTTGTATTGCATGTACGGTCAGCAAAGTCTGTCATCTCGGTTGTGAGCAAAAGACCTGCAACTGACAAATAAAGGCTATCTCTCTCTCTCAATAATTATTTTCTGCAGACTGTGTTTTTACTTCCATTGTCAGGACACTAGATAATATTTCTTTAAAAGCACAACTTAAATGAGAAACTAATTTTAGAAAGTAACTAAAAACAAATTGACTGAAAAAGTTTGCAGGAAAGAATAAAGCCGTTGTGGTTTAAAGATAATCAGCTCCGCAATCATGCATGACAACAATCATTCCCCTTTGTGATGCCTAATTAAAAGAAGACAGGCTAATTATTTTTTTGTTATTTATTTATTTTTAGTCAGAATGCTTCAGCAGTATCACCTAATCCAGGGGTAGGGAACGTTAGTACTCGAGAGCCGGCGTCCTACAGGTTTTAGATGTGTCCTTGATCCAACTGATTTAAAAGGCTTAATTACCTCCTCAACATTTCTTGAAGTTCTCCAGAGGCCTGTTAATGAACTAATCTTTTGAGTCAGGAGTGGTGACCCAGGGTGAGATCTAAAACCTCCAGGACACCGGCTCTCGAGGACTAACGTTCACTACCCCTGACCTAATCAATGAATTCCCGATGGGTGTGCGGACCAGAGCTTCTGCAGAGTAAAGTATACGGACCATAGAAAACGTGGACAATGAAAAAGAACTGGGCAACACACTGGACTTTCCAATGAGCAGTATGGCTGTGGGCTGATGGCAGTGGCAATGTGGACTTCAAAAAAATGGAGCCTTGTTGAAACCAAGCAATTCTGCAGGCAATGAGTGGTGTGGAATAACCAAAACAGATGTATGTTGTGAAGGTGAGTAAATGACTATGTGATTTTTGCACCAAATGCACCAATGCCAATACACTTTAAAAACTGTAATTACAATAAACAGCAACTTTCAAATCTTAGTATTTCATGCTTCCTTCCCTCCCACCAACCAACGAAGAAGACAAATGTTTATAAATGAATATATTAGTCATATTTAAAAGCAAAACAAAAAAAAAGTGAGAAAGATCTGAAGCTTGCTAGCACACAAACCTAATGCTGATTTGTAGTGAACATCAGTATATGCATTACTCTCAGGAACAAAGCTGGGAGAGAGGTCAAGATCTGTGCAGACAGAAGCACACTGACATGGCATGCATGCATGTCAGAAGCACTAAGAATAAAAGAACGTGTTTTTGTCCCTTACACACATTTCTTAAAACAGCAACTTGAAGATTAACTTCCATTAGTCCTGGGCCGGACCGCCTGCTATTAATGACCAAAACCTTGTTCAAACTTGTCTCTGAGACTCTTACTGTCTGCTCTTGCAGAACTCCCAAGTCTATTTCTATACATTAAGTTCTATTTGTAAATGTATTTAAAATCGATAGATACTGTGACTGCATGTATAAATTTAACATTGAAATTACTGCCTACAGTAAAATGACGTGTGTTAACCTTTAGTTTAGAGATTACCTGTCAGTGCACCTACCAACAACATCACCTCATCAGAGCATGCAAATCCATCTCACTGTGATGGATTTCCATACAGTGTGAATGTCTTGGCACGCTGCACACTTAAAACAACCACAGACATTACAAGGAAGCCACAGGATACACAGTGCATCAGATCAGGTACTTTCTAAACTTTGATTCTAAATAATTATTTACATGTACAAACATTTCTTTCTTTCTATTAGTTGCTTTACTGGTAGTTACAACAGTTGTTTTTAGTTCTAATGTCTGAATTCCTTGTAACTTATAAAGTTTGATTTTGTGTTACATAATTTGATGTACTTTCTGCTCTTTTTGCAATCGTAAACTCTTAATCTGTGGAGGTAAAAAACGTTTGCCGCGCCATCGGCCCCTCTGGTGTTGGCCAGAGGGGCTGATGGCGCGATATGGCAGCCTCGCTTCTGTCAGTCTGCCGCAGGGCAGCTGTGGCTACAACTGTAGCTTGCCTCCACTAGTGTGTGAATGCGAGAGTGAATGAATAGTGGCATTGTAAAGCGCTTTGGGTACCTTGAAAAGCGCTATATAAATCCAATCCATTATTATTATTATTATTATTTAAAACTGTAGAATTTTCAGGTACCTATACTTTATTTGAGTATTTATTTTTCTGACAACTTTTTACTTTTACTCCCTACATTTTTAAACAAATATCTGTATTTTTTACTTCCTGTGTTTTCAAGTCGTTACTTTAGGTTCTTTTATAACGTTTATACTTGCGACTCAAAGTAGGCTGGAAGGAGTGCTGGTATCTGTAAATTTAAAATCTATAAATGGAGTGACCCTTTTATAAGTGTCAGGTAATCAACATTTCCAAAAAAATTCATCAGCAAACACACAAACTGTTTGTGTGCAGTTGTGTTGCACAGTGTGTTGATAGCTTCAGGTCAAGCTCAGTGACACTTGATAAAATGCAAATTTAAAGCTTATAAGTTTTGTCATCATTTTGATTGTTGGATTCTTCTCTGTATGTGTTATTGTCGCCTCTACCTTACAATATAAAGCTATTTGAGGCAACTATTGTTGTGATTTAGCGCTGTACGAATAAAATTGAATTGACATGAACTGATTACATATTCAAATCAAATTCAAATTCAAATTTTATTAATCACACACACAATCATACACAGTACAACATGTAGTGAAATTCTTATTGCTGTGCAATGCCCGACCATTAAACTACAGTAAAGAAATTTGCATAATTTACAAATTTAACATTTAAAAAGTTTACAGAAAAATTAAATAGATAAATTTACAGTTAGAAAAAATTACAGAGAAAGAGGTAATAAGAGTTGCATAATAGATTAAAAAAAAGGTCTAACAGATGTAAACAATAAATTAAGAATTTAACCTAAGACGTAAAGACTAAACTAAGGATTAAAGGTAAATTATAAGATAAAAAGAGAATGTGAAAATAAACAGTGTGCATGCGGTGATGTGATGTGATGTATGAGAGTCGAGACTACACCTGGTTCAGGGCCTGAATAGCCTGGGGGCAGAAGCTCCTCCTCATTCTTCCTGTTTTGGCCTTAAGAGAGCAGAAGTGCATCCCAGACCTCAACAGTGAGTAGAGTCAATTGTTGAGATGGGAGAGGTCCATCATAATCTTTCTGGCTTTAGTCTTGTACCACTTAGTGTAGACAGACAGCACGTCGGGAAGTTCAGAGCGAATGCTGCATGGCCGAGCGCACCACTCTTTCTTTTAGCTGTGCAAACTACCGAGTAGTTTCACGCAACATTTAAGTAACACAAAGATACTATAGCTGAGTTTAGATATTCTGTCTTTGTATACAGTAAACTGTAGGCGTAAAATGAAATTTACTGAAGCTCAATGGCTTCATTATTTTTATGGTGCTTTTGTAAACATTTGATTACCAAATAATAAATTACCATGTATTTTGTGAATTCATTCATAGTTAATATTTTTTGTAAATATATTAGGTGCAATATATGACACAACATTTCTCTGCCTGGTAGGCTTTGAGACTAAACAAATAAGGATCATTTTCCATTCAAACAAATTCCCACAGTTGACGTCAGCCATATTCAAATTGTTTCTGTGAATTGCAGGAATGTTCTTTGTGCTTTTGACGACTAAGACCAGGACTGCAGAGGTGATGACTGTGTCACATTCAACAGGTAACAGAGGACACCCCGATGGGCCTCTAAGACTGAGTCTTTCAAAAGTATAATGTGTTGATGACTCTACTGGATATCACACGGCAGCAGACACTCAAGTTTAATGAAACCAAGCAGGGCAAATTAAGAATGACAGGTTTCTGAGGGAGTGGAACGAATCGCCATTTGAGTACCAAGGCTCCAATAACTGCAGCTAGTGACTGGATTCTGTACAGCCCAAGTTTGTTATTTTTTATTGATCAAAATTTTATTTTATTGATATAAAATGCCAGCTCAAGAGCACTCTACCAGCTTCTACCAGCAGCAAAAAAGAAGCCCTTTTAATTAACAATTGACAGCCCTTATCATACCCAGCTGCTGATAAGCCACGTCCTCCTCATAACCTTTCAGTGTGTGTCCACACTTAACAAAACAAACACCTTATAAAGATTTATATATCATATTTTATAATTAAAAATAATTATAATGTTTTATACATAATCAATAAAATATGAGTTTTTATTGAAAGTTTTTCTAAAGAGCGGTGAACTGGACATGTGTGTGCTTAATAAACTGGCAAATTACAGCAGGATATTCCTATCCTCAGTCAGAAGGCACAGGTGACTTATATGATGAAAGAGAGGGTCCACAGCAATGATAATTTGGGTTCCTTTAATCCAAAACATCTTCAGAAGTGAATTTGTGTGAGTATATGTATGTGTGGTTCTGTAAAATAACGGAAATTACAATTAGCAAACAATTAAAGTCAACCAAACTGGTCTAAATAATACAGAAAGGGTTGAACAGAAAAATCTAATTCAGAAATGACTAAACACCACCCCCTGGTAGACACAAATGGGCTGCTGCACAGGGATGGACTCCATCTTTACTTTGAGCAGCTCAGTCCACAAGGGTGGCGCCATTTTGGTCAAATCAACATGAGTAACCACAGTGTCTCGTGGCGACACAAACCACTGGCAAACTCTATATAAGCATCACACGGCATACATGGGCGAGTATAGGATGAGTTACAACCATAGAACAAATACAAGGCACTTACTTATCATTCACGCACACGCACGACACATGTTCAGTACAACTAACCAGCTCCACCAGCTCTATAACGGTCAACCAGCGCAAAAACAAACCCAGGATGGGAGCAATGTACCATCTTAGCCGCCATTTTTACTTCGATAAACAGAGCACGTTGTGTGTGATGTCTTCTTTTGCACATGTGGGCTGCTTTGAGGGCCGTGAACCATTCCCACTAAAGCGCGTTTGCTGTCACATTTTATTTGTAGTGTGAACAACCAGACAAAAAAAAAATCGGATTTGATCAAAAAATTGGAATTGAGCATTAAGACCTGCAGTGTGAACGTAGCCTTTGAGACTTCATCAGGAATTCCATGGGAATGTGGTAAAAAAACAACAACAACAAAACATTAGAGTCCATCAAGACAAGAAAAGTCCTTGAATGGTTTTATTCTAAATCTGTCATCCTGAGACTTTATGCTAAGCTGAAGGAAGGAGGCCTAGGACTAGTGAGTGTCAGAACCACTATCCAGGAGGAAATGTTATCATCACAACTGACCACAGAGGAAGAGGCGCAAGCAGAAGAACTGTCATGAAAGGACAAGCCCCGACACGGCATGTACCGCTGATGGAAATAAGTGGCTGATATTGAAAAATCCTAAAAATAGTGCTTAAAATGAGCTCTAAGCACATGATAGATAGATGGATACTTTGGTCTATCACACCCGGCAGAGTACACCAGGTGTGTATGGGCAGATGTGCCCTTGAGACAATCAGCACATCAACAACAGCTGAGTGCAAAATAGCTGAATTTAGGGAGCTACAGATTCCCACGGCAGAGTGCACAAACATTTTCTCTTTAAATATTCTTGGGGTTTCTTTTGTTGTTTTGTAGAAAAGATGTAAATCAATTAGAACGATGCTGTATTAGTTCCAGACAATGTTATTAAATCATGGGGTGTACTTAGTTTGTCAAAGGACTTACATACAAGTTATGAATGTGTATATATACACATATATACATTTTAAAAGCATTTTACATGAGCTGACTTTTGTTGCATCATAGGTAGTCTAAGCATTGTTTCTGTAAACTTTTTATAGCAGTTTTAGGAATCCTGTGATTATATGACACTGATTTGCTTTTCTTTCTGAATGACTTAACAAATTTGTGTTAGTGTGATTTTAGTGTATAATTACCCTCAGCCAAATAGTAACATTTCATCTTAATTAATTTTCTTAATTTCTTATATTCCACTTACCTGATGACTGTCAGTGGTTCTTTAAATCTTTTGTGATGCATCTTTAACCAAATACATTTCAATTTCTCCAAAACTGCTTTGCACACTGTACAAGTAAATGGACCTTCAGATCTACAGAAGGTGCATAGATAAAATATATCAGATGTAGTGGACAATATCAGACACTTGTTTAACTCTGTGTATAATTCTTTTAAATATAAATTAGTAAAGGCAAAATCTATATCTTTATTTCAAATTGTCAATAGGTGTATTTAAAAAAAAGCTGTTCTTTTGTGTTTCTTGTTTCCAGACTAATTCATCTTAATACACAAAATCATGAATATGAAGAAGACATTTTGTGAAAACAAAATCTTTTTTATGAATTCAATAAATAAATAATGTCAAAGATCATAAGATTAACTATGAAATAAATCAATGTAAACTATTTTGAATCCTCTCTGTGCATCTAGTTTTAAAAGCCCATTACTGCTACCTATTATAATGTTGTAAACTGGGAAGCATCTTGTGGGAACAGGAAGAGCCAAGTGACAACAGAGAGATTTAACACCCAGCACTGGCTAATTTGCAAATTGGGCCCAACGTGTCAAACAAACTGAATAAGAATAATTAAGCTTTGTTTTCTGATGCAAGCAAAAAGTACACTGCAATATTCAAGAATCAATAAATGAATCAATTTCCATTTGTATATATTTTTTGACTGATAAAAGTATCCTGTCAAAATATGATCTTGAGAAACAACCTGGGAAACAAACAAACAGACATGAGTAGACAACAGAATAATAGGACAATAAGGATAATACCAAGGTTTTTAAAGCCTTAACACCATAACTATAGTTATAGATAAATATAATCTCTGCTTCTATAATTTCTATGGAAACGTTAAAGTTTTCCATTTAATTGGTGTCAATATTGGGATGAAAGTTTACAGATTTTGCTTTTAAAATAATTTAGCCAGCTTCTACTGCTTCTGTAACGTTATAGTACAACATACTATGATCACAACATTCAATGGATGACTGCTTGTTATTATTCTGCATGTTTTGGCTGCAGGAATTTTTGTAATGCTTTTCATGACTACCACCAGGATGACACTGGTTTCGACAGGGTCCAGTAAAACAGGTAAATAAGCACACTGGTCAGTATGCATACACACACACAAGCACGCACGCACGCACACACACACACACACACACACACACACAGACTTTAGTTATGATCGTGGCAAACATTTACTCTATAATTATCGTCATCTCTTAAAGCTGCATTGGCACACCATTGTCTCTCTAAAATTTTTAAACAACATTGGAGCAAACTGAGAATTATTTCTTGGCGTCTGTGTGTAAGACTGGATAATCTGTGTTTTAGTGCAGTACCACTTCATCAATGAAACCCTGACTTGGTATGAGGCTCAGAGGTTCTGCAAAATAAAATACACTGACCTGGCAACCATAAACAACATGGATGAAGAAAATCAGCTGGTCAGTACACTGGACAGTCAAGCGACCGCCACATGGATCGGACTTTACAACGGAAAGAACAACAGGTGGCTGTGGTCTGATGGGAGCGGCATGGCGAGCTTCACCAAATGGAGCTCTGGTCAGCCAGACAACTATGGCGGCATAGAGTCGTGTGGAGAGATGTATGATAACAGCTTCTGGAATGATGAGTCATGTGACATAACCAAAGCTTATGTGTGTTATGAAAGTGAGTAAATTGCAATCACACTTTTGAGAGTGATTAAAATTAACTTTCTGGACTTAAGAGTGCATGCTACTTTTGCTACTTTTGATCTGTCTAATAATTTTAATATGAAATATTTATTGATCATGATAAATTTAATCTATATTAGTTTTATTAGTAATTATTATTATTAGTTCTATCTAAAAACAAAAACAAACAGTAATCAGGTGAGTAGCACACACAATGATCATTTAAAGTCATTTTAGTGATGAGATTATGAGAACTCAATATTTTGGCTTGAATAAACATTTGTACAACAACTATGTTACCAAAAGGATGTAATATATGCCACCAACTTTGGTTATTCTCTGGGTAGGTTTGTATTTTCTCCTCAGGCTCATCACAGCTCCTTTGACTGAACTTTAGGATGAATTCCAGTAGAAAAAATAAAAATAAATAAAATGTTGGTTATTTAAAAATGTTGACATTTCTAAAGATCCAGTTATTAGCTCCCTGACCACATTTCTGGTATTTTTAATGATACAATGAGGTTGAGAACTTTTTTTAAAGTACCAAAGATAAAGCATTGTTGCATGATGTTGGTCATTACAGTAATGACCAACATGACCAACATGATCCAACGATGGCTGAGCAAATAATGGATCATAAACAGACTAAATGAAGGAGCAAGTGATTTAGTGACCAAGATAACACAGTTCAAGCTGACGTCGTACTGCAGTTACATTCAGTTTTGTTTATATAGTGACATATAAAAACAGTTGGCTGTTTAAAGCCGCTTTAAATTTTAAGGTAAAATGTTTACCTTAAAATTGTGTAAGTGTTTATGACCAGAAACATCATGGCTCTGCTGTTAGTAATTTGGCTCTAAATCTCCTACCTGACTATTTTTCTTGGCTGAAGATACAAGTCTAACTCTCTTTTATTCATTTCTCTATGTGTGTCTCTAGTTCAGCAGGATGGCAGCAAGAAGTATGTGGTTTACACACAGGGGCAAACCTGGCAGAGCAGTCAAGATCTGTGCAGGCAGAAGCACACTGATCTGGCATGTGTGCTTACAGACAAGGAAAATGCAGCGATTGCTGCAGTTACCAACAGAGTGTGGTTCGGTCTGTTTAAAGACTCCTGGGTTTGGTCAGATGGAACAAAGACCTCCTTCAGGTACTGGAAAAGAGGCGGAAGTTATAGTGGAAACTGTGTTTCTGTGGAAGGATCACAGACGGGACGCTGGATACCAGCTGACTGTAACAAGAAAGCAACATTTATCTGTCAAGGAGGTAAGTTCCTGAAATACACAAGTAATAAATCAGTTCCTAGAAACGTGATACAACTGTTGTTTTTATTCAAGCTTCAGACCATGGGTTAAAAAAATAATAAAAATCACAATAATAACTGATGTAGTTCTGTATTTGTCTTCTACAGATGCCAAAGTAAAAAAGATAGTCATAAGGATGAAGGTGAAGTCTGATGTGGATCTCATGGACTCCACTGCCTCCAGTCAACTCCTAATGAAGGTACAAATGTAGAGTCAAGGTTCCTGGTCTCTTTACTAAGAATTAGGTACAAAAAAAATTATAAAAGTAAGCAAAAGTTCTTTATTTTGTTCTAAAACAAAAAGAAATTTCACATTTAACATGATTTAAAAACATTTAGTTGTGATTATTACCTGTTTGTTACACAAACAGCTATTTTCTTCTATAATGTCTTTTATTTTTAAAAGTTGGAGACCATCCTGAGAGATCAAGGGGTGGCTGATTTCAAACTCAGCTGGCAAAGTGATAAAAATGGCAGTGTCTTTCAGCGTTAGCTACAAACCACGGAGAAGACGGGGACGAGATGCTCACTGCAGACTGTATATATCATGCATCAATTCAACTAGTTTTCATTTGAAACATACAGGTCATTTTGTGGAAAGAAATATAGTTTAAAAGCAAAAACAAGTTAAATATGTTTTTCTCTTTCCAGGATGCTGACTGCAGACGTGCCCATGTTGTTTTACTGTAGCGTCGATGGATGGATTGTTTAACCTTCTATGTGGACGTCACATTTTGGGTTCTTTAAACCAAAATACTCAATTTTGCTCTACAAGGGCCTGATATCCACTTACGAGGACATTATACTGGTACTGTTCTATCAAAATTTTAAACGAATATCCTCATATGTGGCTCTCATTTTTCTTAGAAACAAAAATTGGGTAAAAAAAACAAAGAAAATCTGGTGATTATTTGTTTTTACATTCATCGGGTCCCAATCAGCCCAAATATCAAAGAGAAATTAAAAATGCATGCAGTGGAAGAGTTCAGGTCTTAGTAGGTTAAAGATCATGTCTCACCTCATTGAATCTAGGTGGGAACTATAGGTGGGAATAGTACTTATACAACATAATATTGAATAAGGATGAGCTTTAAAAATGCAGGAAAATTAGCTTTCTCTCTCCATTCCTATCACTGGAGAGAAACAAAAACATGTGGCCTCTATAATGCTACAGGCAGCCACTTGTATGTCCACAATAAAGTATTTTTTCTGAATTTTCAACTTGTGATTCACATTTGTTTTGATTTGGTATTAATTTTTGATTCTGATCCCCCATCCGATCCCCTACACTCGCTATTGTCTTCTAAAAAGAAATAGCACTATTTAAATTTTTTTTTTTTTTTTTTTATCTCAGAAGTGTTTCTTAGACTTCCCTGATGATGGTGATACTTCCACATGCCAAACATAAGGCACTTGAAATAACTTGCTTAATATTAAAAAATCTTTACACATAATCGAAATGTTATCGTCTTTTTTTGTTTTTAATTCAATAAAACATACTTAATTTTATAATTATGGTGCAACACATTGCTCAGTGTTTATATAGAGAAGCTGATGCTATTTACCCACTCTTTCTTTGGCGGTTGCATTCATGGATTATAAAACTGTAAACCTTTTGCTTTATTTTCAACCACTTTTAAAATTGGTCTGTGAAGGTTCTCAGTCATCCAGGTCATCGTAGTCAAAGGAGCTTGCAAAGAAAAGCGTCTGGACTTCTTTAAGTTGCTTGAAGAAGTTTCACCTCTCATCCGAGAAGCTTCTTCAGTTCTAAGGTCAAATGGTGGAGAGTCCCAGATATATCCCAGATATATATATATATATATATCTGGGACTCTCCACCATTTGACCTTAGATCTTTCAATATTTTGACGAGTCTTATAAGTGCATTTTAAAACACATGATGATTGGTTTTCAGAGGTAATCCACACATGGGCCAGCACAGGACCACCAGTGTGTTTGTAACTGGTCTTGTGCTTTGTGCACCTCTGGCAAACAAGAGGTCATTCTTTGCGGTATGTGGGCCATGTGTAAGCACATCGTGTGGGCCAAATCTGGACGATATGAATTTTGCTATGTGGGTAATAGCTGAGAGAAATTAACGACTGACTTCTGGATGTGGTATGAGGACATTGGAGGAATTGCCATTTACAGCTGCAGTAACAACCGAGGGGTCAGCGACTGTGTGGATGGAATAAGAAGGGTTTGAGAATTGGTACTCTGACATTTGTAGCAGCTTGAGGCTTTTACATGCTTAAAATGTGACTCGCAAAATCTAAAAAAATGTTCTTCCAATGAACAACTATGGGAGAAAACACTAAACCCTGTATGCTAGCCCTACGCTACATCATGGTGAAATAATTCTTAGAGCCACTGCAGGCAATATCACACAGACTTTGTCAGTGTTAAAACTATCGAGGAGAATAAAGAGGTTATAAAGAATGCAACAGCCACAATGTATCGATCAAGCTGTTCAAGACACCTGGAAGTGGTCTGACAGGATCTTTTGGAAACCAGAAAAAACTGATGCTAAAATATACTTCTCCACCCATCCTCTTACACTTATCCTCATCTGGGTTGCAGGAGGACAGATAATCGTTCATACTCTTGTATGTAAAACACAAAAACAAACTAATTAACATATAAAAAAATAAACATGGGCTATATAGGAAAGTTTGTGTCAAATGTTATCCTAAGCAAAGCCAACAAACTATTAGTTGAACCCCCCAAGTTTCGATGTAAATCTTTTAATCTCTTTGCTTTTTTAATTAAATTAAATTGAACTGAGCTGAACATATTAAAAAAATATGACTCCCACTGCTGTTGCATAAAATCAGTTGGCAACTCAATCCTGCAGAAGTATGCTGTACACACATGAACTGAAAGTGAGATTAACTTTTATACTCTAATTTTTATATCACAGTTATATTCACATCTACAAGAGCAGGGTGTGTCAAATTTCACAATGAGTTGGTGAGCCAAGAAACATAAATGAATCAATCTTCTATCACTTACAAGATAGAAAGATTATGATCCATTAGGTTACTGTTGCCATAAACCACGCCAACCTGCTACTCATGAAAATGAAAATGAAATATTCACACAGTTTCATTTTTAATACAGCTTGTTGAATCAGTTAGTAAATTTGCAGCCCCACATACTATATGCACATGATCACTGTATTTTTCATGATCAGCTGCTTCTCCACTGTCTTTGGTAAATTATTCCATCATTTAATTCCCTTTGCTTAAAGCACAGTTTATCCAGATAATGCATCTGTCAGGTTTATATTGTTGATTGTCATTTATGCTTAGAAATATTTAACCATATATGCTTAGAGGTGTATAATCGATTGTGTAGTGATAGGACGTGTGATCCTTAGGAGTCTGCAAAGACTTCGTGTGCATTCCAGAGTGTTCTGGCATGCACACTCACACACACATCTATATCTGTTTTACTCCTAGTGCCTTTTGTTTAGATGAACTGCTGGACTTCCAGACCAGCAGGTTTAGGGAAGTTGTTTATGGGGTCTCTCTCTCTCTCTCTCTCTCTCTCTCTCACACACACACACACACACACACACACACACACACACACACACACACACACACACACACACACACGCTTACACAACGCACAGGCAAGGTACTCTTTGTGTGTATGTATATGTCGTATGTGAATGAACCTATGTATATCCATGTAACCTCAATAAAAGGGCAGTTGTCCCGAACTTGAAGATATTGAGGAAGAAAACAAAACAACACTGGTCTCGAAGGGTCTGGTCAAACAATGATTTCATTGAACACAGACGCGGGAAGATGTATACTGCACACAATCAGCATAGATCTCCACCCAAAAATACACAAGCAATTGCTTTTATAATGTCAGGGTTTGACGCCCCTTCTCGCGTTTTCCAAGAACATTATTTGCATTTTTTACAGACAATGGTCAATTTTAAGAGATAAATGCAGACACCGAAGTTCCCCTCACTGGCATCTTCGTCCACATATGGCGATGAATCCAGGCCCTGAAGATCCCCAGGGACTTCTTTTGACACATCTTCTGTCATCTGTTACTAAGCAAACTCAAACGCCACAGATTGCTGAATGGTTTCAGGTCTTTTCTCAGGCCTGTTTCTAGATTATTTTTTCATCAAAATAAATTTTATTTCATTTTACTTTGTTACAGTGATTACATGATGATGGCCTTTTATTAAAACAAACAAACAAACAAAAAAAAACGGGGACCTAAATATTATATATATATATATATATACATATATATATATATACATACAAGAAGGCATCGTTGGGCAAGAGACGAAAACAGGGTGTTGTTGGAATGCTACTACGCAAGTAACCCCGGCGGAAGGGGCTACATGAATAGGATGAGGGACCTATGGATTCTTCGATACCCAACATCCACAATGACGGCGAAACAACTAGTAGCTCAGTGTTCCAACATTCGAAAGAAGGGACTGCTCTCACAGCTAGAGATTGACGAGGTACAACACAAATGCTATGGCAAGGAGGAGTCAGGACGCCAGGTCAGGGGGGAGATATCATCACCCCCACCCGAGATTGGGTACATAGCCCCAAGTGCAATAGGAGAAGGATCGTTGAGTGCGAGAGGAACTGACCTGAAAAATAGGATCATGGCCAAGCTTGAAACCTGGATCCCCCGTAGCCGGTTACCAAGATTACGTGAAATACCCTCAGAAGGTCTGCTAGATGATGTTAATGCAGCACTACGGACAATACCTACAACCACGATTACCGACACTAACAAGCTGATCTACAATACGGCAGCAGTGATCAGTGAGATGCTTGGCTACAAGTTGAACAGCCACAAGGGGCAGTACCCTCCATGGAGAAGGAGGCTAGAGGGCAAGATCAAAGTAGCACAGAGGGAGGTTAGCCAACTAACGGAGTTGCAGAAAGGTGCGACAAAGAAGGTGCATAAGAAATACAGCAAGCTGTCCATACCTGAGACCTTGGAAACTGCCAAGCAAAGACTCACAGCCTTGGCCAGCCGCTTGAGGAGGTACACCAGAGAGATAGAAGGCAGGAGAATAAACCAGCTGTTCTCCACAGAACCAGCAAAGGTGTACTCTCAGTGGCAAGGGAACAATAAGAGAACAGCACCACCAAGGCTGGAGACGGAGCAATACTGGAAGAGCATATGGGAGAAGGACGCAACCCATAACGGCAATGCTCAGTGGCTAGTGGATCTGAGGGCAGACCACAGCGACCTCCTGAACAGGGTCCAGTAACCATCACAGTGGCAGATATCCAAGAAAGGGTCTCCAGTATGAAGAGTTGGACAGCACCAGGGCCCGACATGGTTCACGCCTACTGGCTAAAGAAGCTGACTGCACTCCACGAGCGTCTGGCAGCATAAATGAACCAGCTGCTAGTTAACGAGAGACACCTGGAATGGCTAACCGAAGGTCGGACGGTCCTGATCCCCAAGGACCCCAAGAAGGGACCGGTCCCCTCCAACTACCGACCAATAACCTGCCTCAGTACTACATGAAAGCTCCTGTCAGGCATCATATCGGCTAAGATGAACAGGCACATGGGTCAATACATGAGCGGGACACAGAAAGGAATTGGCAAGAATACCAGAGGCGCAAAACACCAGCTACTGGTAGACAGAACAGTCAGGCGAGACTGCAAGACCAGACTGACCAACCTGTGCACTGCCTGGATTGATTACAAGAAGGCCTATGACTCAATGCCCCACAGCTGGATACTGGAATGCCTAGAATTGTACAAGATCAATGGGACCCTAAGAGCCTTCATCAGGAACTCAATGGGGATGTGGCGTACAACACTAGAGGCCAACTCCAAGCCCATAGCACAAGTCACCATCAAGTGCGGGATCTACCAAGGAGATGCTCTGTCCCCACTGCTGTTCTGCATAGGCCTGAACCCCCTCAGTGAGATCCTTAACAAGACTGGCTACGGATACGACTACGGAACGGAGCAGTTGTCAGCCACCTCCTGTACATGGATGACATCAAGCTGTATGCCAAGAGTGAACGAGACATCGATTCACTAATCCACACTACCAGGCTATACAGCAATGACATTGGAATGTCGTTCGGACTGGAGAAGTGTAGTCGGATGGTAACAAAGAGAGGGAAGGTAGTCAGAACTGAGGGGATTGAACTACCAGAAGGCAACATTGCAGACATAGAGGACAGTTACAAGTACCTTGGGGATCCCGCAGGCGAATGGGAACCATGAAGAGGCCGCTAGAAAAGCTGCAACCACCAAGTACCTGCAGAGGGTCAGGCAAGTCCTGAGGAGTCAGCTGAATGGTAAGAACAAGATCCGGGCCATCAACACGTACGCCCTGCCCGTGATCAGGTACCCTGCTGGGGAATTAGGCTGGCAAAAGGAGGAGATAGAAGCCACTGACATAAAGACAAGAAAGCTCACCCCAAGTCCAGCACCCTGAGGCTGTACGCTAAGCGGAAGGAAGGGGGCCGGGGACTGGTGAGTGTCAGCACCACAGTCCAGGATGAGACAACGAACATCCAAGAATACATTGGGAAGATGGCCCCAACTGACCGAGTGCTCAGTGAATACCTCAGGCAGCAGAAACCCAAGAAAGAGGAGGGAGACGAGGAATCATCATGGAAGGACAGGCCCCTGCACGGTATGTACCACCGGCAGATAGAGGAGGTGGCTGATATCCAGAAATCCTACCAGTGGCTGGACAAAGCTGGACTGAAAGACAGCACAGAGGCACTAATCATGGCAGCACAAGAACAAGCTCTGAGTACAAGATCCATAGAGGCTGGGGTCTATCACACCAGGCAAGACCCCAGGTGCAGGCTGTGTAAAGATGCCCCAGAGACAATCCAGCACATAACAGCAGGGTGCAAGATGCTAGCAGGCAAGGCATACATGGAACGCCATAACCAAGTGGCTGGCATAGTGTACAGGAACATCTGTGCCGAGTATAACCTGGAAGTCCCGAGGTCAAAATGGGAGATGCCCCCAAGGGTGGTGGAGAATGACCGAGCTAAGATCCTGTGGGACTTCCAGATACAGACGGACAAAATGGTGGTGGCTAATCAACCGGACATAGTGGTGGTAGACAAACAGAAGAAGACGGCCGTAGTGATCGATGTAGCGGTTCCAAATAACAGCAACATCAGGAAGAAGGAACACGAGAAGCTGGAGAAATACCAAGGGCTCAGAGAAGAGCTCGAGAGGATGTGGAGGGTGAAGGTAACGGTGGTCCCCGTGGTAATCGGAGCACTAGGTGCGGTGACTCCCAAGCTAGGCGAGTGGCTCCAGCAGATCCCGGGAATAACATCGGAGATCTCTGTCCAGTAGAGCGCAGTCCTGGGAACAGCTAAGATACTGCGCAGGACCCTCAAGCTCCCAGGCCTCTGGTAGAGGACCCAAGCTTGAAGGATAAACCGCCCGCAGGGGCGTGCTGGGTGTTTATTTATATAATTGCCACTAGGTGTGGCATATATACAAAATACTATGTTATTTTGCTTGTATTTTATTACTATGTACAAGAAGCCAACCAACCAATACATATATCAAATTGCCACTAGGTGTGAATGTGCAAGTGAATGTGAGTGCGAATGGTTGTCTGTCCCTGTGTGTTAGCCCTGCGACAGACTGGCGACCTGTCCAGGGTGTACCCCGCCTCTCGCCCTATGACAGCTGGGATAGGCTCCAGCTTCTGATGAGGACCTTACTGACATTCACTGAGTGAACTTTAATAACTTTGATGGTTTTCTGTACAGTCCATTCTTCATATATTTAGCATTTTAAGGAATGATCTGATTTGTACCTTAATAATTTAAAAACAAAACCAATATCTTAATGATACTGCATTATATTATATTAACTGGCAACCTAAACACATAGAGCAGGAAGCTGACCATATACAGGAAAGCAATACTTTTCATTTCATTTTCAGTTCTGCTGAAACGTGTGAGCCATTGAAGGTATTTTCACTCATGGACAAACAGCAATTTAGTTGTTATCACTAGCATGCTAAATCCCTCAGGAGAAATGACATAACAGTGGAACATAAACTCAACACCCAAGAGACGGGAAATGTGCAGTAAGCAGCAGGTGTGGCTCGGGTTGTTTAAATACCATTCTTGGGCTCTCCAGTCATCCACAGAAAGCAGATGTTGTTTGTTTTTAAAATACTTGATGCCAAATGTTTTGCTAATTATATATGCTACTCTGAAAACTCTCTCTGTTCATACACTGTTGGAAAAGAAGCTTTCTTCTGATTTCCAACCATTTGAAAATACTATGTTATTTTGCTTGTATTTTATTACTATGTACAAGAAGCCAACCAACCAATTCCTTTCCATACAGCCAAATTAGCAGGCAGACTTAAAAGTTATTATGAAATGTTTATCTCTCTACGTCACCACTCTGACAGGTGTAAGATTGAATATCAAACTCATTTTCTTTTTCCAAATTAATGACTAAACGGTATTTCACAGTTTGTGCAGGAGGCCAGGTTTTGGTTTTTCAGAGCAAAAGCTTTTGCCATCCTATGCTAAACAGAAAGTGTTTATCATTTACATCCATCTCACTCTCATTTCTCTAGGTGTCTGATTTCGGTACCAGAAGGAATAAAGAAAAAAAACATACATTTCATCTCTTGAAGTTTGAACTCATTGCCATGAAACAAAATTCAGCAGAAACTGAGATGGCTGACATCATCGATGACGTGGAATCAGAAGTTTTATGTAATAACTACTGGAAACTGCGTTTCAGAGTATGTGAAACAAAACCCAGAGTCCAAAAACACACAGCTGTTCTCTCTGTTGGTGCTCCTGAATGCATATCTTCCTAATTCTTACCTCCGTATGGATGAGTGTCAACAGATCCTTGGACCACCTGATCTAATCCATGGAGGTCCTCCCTTTATTGAATGAATGGAGCCTTTCACCTTTTTGATCAAGCTAGGCGAGTGGCTCCAGATCCTGGGAACAACATCTGAGACCTCTGTCCAGAAGAGCGCAGTCCTGGGAACAGCTAAGATACTCAAGCCCCCAGGCGTCTGGTAGAGGACCTGAGCTTGAAGGATTGACCGCCCACAGGGGCGAGTGGGGAATTTTATATATATATCTATATATATATATATATATATATATCTATATATATACATATATATACATATATACATATATATACATATATATATACATATATACATATATATATATATATATATATATATATATATATATATATATATATATATATATATCAATCAGCCAATTGTGATAAAGAGGACTTTACTGACTTTCATTGATTGAACTGTATTTACTTTGCAGTCCATTCTTCTCTCTATTTTTACTTATCATTTACAGAAATTTATTTTAATGATTTGATAATAAAACCAACACCTTAATGATACTGCATTATATTATTGTAACTGGAAACCTAAAAACACGTGACAGGCAAACTATTTACAAGAAAACATCACTTTTCATTTTCATTTTCATTTCTGCTGAAACACGTGCGAGCCATTGAAGGTATTTTTACTCATGCACAAGCATTAATATAATTGCCCCACTACCCTGTTTGATCACCAAGAAGTGACACGGTTTTGTAAACGGACTCAGGCGCAGACCAGGAGACCTTTGCAGAAACTGATTTATTTCGTTTATTTACAGTGGTGTCACCGGGTGATTATATATTATACAAGGTGCTCGGGGAAGGGGTCCGGGGCTCCAGGGGGGAAGGGTCCAAAGTAGTGTAGGTCTGCCATCTTAAAAAGCCCTTCTGATTGTAGTAACCAGCGCCAGGTGTGATGATGAGCACAGGTGTGTGGGCCAGGGGCGGAGCCCACAGTGAGCACCGCTGTGGCCGGGGGAAAGAGGGAGAGAGAGAGAGAGCACAAGAACAAAACACATGTTGCCTAACACGGAATCAGCCAGTGAGGCACGGGGACCGTGACAGGAAGAGATGAAATCACTCTCAGCACAATGAAAGATATACGTAACACCAAAGAGACGGGAATGTGCAGTATGCAGCAGGCGTGGCTCGGGTTGTTTAAATTTCAATCTTGCGCACTCATCCACACACCTGCTGCAGCTCCAACAGGTCTCTTAACAGGTGAGTAGGCAGAAATATTAGTTTTTTGTTTGTAAAAGATTTCAGAGTACACAATACATGTTTTTTGCGGGGTTTATAACATGTGCTACTACTGTACACTTAACAGAAGTAACAAATGTCACATGTAATAATGTATGATATAAAACAAAAAATATGTAATCTTGTTTATTATGGTTTATTGGCAAAGTACCTAAACAATAGTCGACTCTATTAGTGCACGTTTTTCTTGACTTTGAGTTAAAAAAAAAAAAAAATTTAATACACACTGGGCTTTGGTACAGTCTCACTGTTCATTCACTGTCAGAAAAGAAACTTTCTTCTAATTTCCTAAACAGTATATTGTATTGTTTGTATTTTATTACTATGTACAAGAAGTCAACCAACAAATTGTCATTGCTAT
Organism: Simochromis diagramma; assembly: GCF_900408965.1. NCBI lineage: Eukaryota > Metazoa > Chordata > Actinopteri > Cichliformes > Cichlidae > Simochromis > Simochromis diagramma. The sequence goes on from NW_024386948.1 coordinate 3,759,149, forward strand.
CCATACAGCCAAATTAGCAGGCAGACTTCAAAGTTATTATGAAAAGTTTATAACTCTACTTCACCACTCTGATAAATGTAAGATTGAATATCACACTGATTTTTTGTTTTTCCAAATTCTAATGAAAACAATATTTTCATTGTTTTCTTATATGTTGAAAAAGTTTTTGGTTGTTCAGAGCAAAACTTATTGCAATCGTATGTTAAACAGAAAGTGCTTATCACATGACAGCTGAGAGATTTATGAAGCGCCTTGAGGCGACTTTTGTTGTGATTTGGCGCTATATAAATAAAATTGAATTGAATTGAATTTATGAAATGTGGAAACTTTAGAGCTCCCATTTTTCAAGCAATAATTATATGAAATTATATTGTGTATAAACTTAAATGTTGGAAGTAACAGAAGTTGTATACATCTGTCTGTGTGGTTGTTAAAATCTTTTTTGTCAATGAATATATGTTTAAATTATGTACAATATTATCTATTCGGTATATTTTAAAATTAATAGATCATTTACATCCATCTCATCCTCATTTCTCTAGGTGTCTGATTTCAGCACCAGAAGGAATAAAGAAAAAAATATACATTTCATCTCTTGAAGTTTGAACTCATTGCAATGAACCTAAATTCAGCAGAAACTGAGATGGCTGACATCAGCGATGACGTGGAAGCAGAGATTTTATGTAATAACTACTGGAAACTGTGCGTTTCAGACTATGTGAAACAAAACCCAGAGTCCCAAAACACACAGCTGTTCTCACTGTTGGTGTTGCTGAATGCATATCTTCCTAATTCTTACCTCCGTATGGATGAGTGTCAACAGATCCTTGGACCACCTGATCTAATCCATGGAGGTCCTCCCTTTAACGAACGAATGGAGCCTTTCACCTTTTTGATCAGTCCGGTTCCTGAACATGTGACAATAAATCACCCAGTGATTTCACAAAGATCCATGGAGCTGCTGCATGATCTGAAGATTAACAGAAGTACTACAGTGAAAAAATTAATGCACTTACTATGTGGATCTGAGAGTGAACCACGTATTGTCCAATACGTCAAAGATTTGCTAACAAAGAGAGAAATGAGTGAGGATGGTCAAGAGAAATTCTCAAAGTTGATCAGGGATATTTTGAGACGAGAGAGGTTTTACCATGCTGTCTCTGCACTGAAATGTGCATCAGAAAAATTTGAAACAAATCCTATTTTTCCTCAAACTATTTCTCGTCTGTATCAAAAGAAGGATACGACTAAAGCTGAAGAATGGGCGAGAAAGGCGATTGAAAGAGCTCCAAACAACTCTTACATGGCTGACACTCTGGCACAAGTTTATAAGAAACGCTTGATTAGTGCCTGGTTGAGGGTATATTTAAAAAGGCACGAGAGGCCTTCCAAGCATTTAAAGATGTGGAGAAGAAAGCTGAGAATGAAGCACTCTCAGAGACAATGGAGGCGGCTGAGGGTGAAAGCAGGTCTGATACCTTCAACAACAGAGGCCGCTTTGGTTTCATTCAAGTGGCAAAGTTAGCTTTTGATAAACTCAATGACTGCTCTGCAGATATTTATCCAGATATAAAAACAAAAGTTGAAGAGGAGTTCAACTTTTTTGAATGGTATCTAACCTACTCCAAACCTGGCATGATTTCTCTGGAGCCCCATTACTTCTGGGAGGATGTTGCACTCTGTTATGAGCACTACACAAACAAAAGAGCAGCAGACTCCGCCAGCTTTCCAGGCCTCCTTGATCTGCTGAACCATGGACTTTTCATGTCAAAGGGAAGACGTGCTCAATTTGAGGAACCTGAAATAACTCTTTCTGATTTAGAATCAATTCAAGAATGTCTGAAGGCTGAATACGAGGAAAATGTTGAAGATATCAAACTAGCAGAGAGCTACATCCTCTCCAACATCCTCTTAAGCAACAAGAAGCCAGATTCTCCAAACCTCAGCCCAGTGAATGAACTGAAAAACATCATTCACACATTCTTGGAAAGAGAAGAAGGAAATAGAAGACCTGAGTTTTATCTTTTGGTGCTGATGTTGTTTTGGCCTGAAAATCAGGACAATGAAGCAGCTGGACAAAAGGCCACAGAGGACAGTAAGTCAGCAGACTCAGCCTGGGAGGACAAGGACACTGATGAGGAACGAGACAAAGAACCTGGGGAACCTGCACAGCTTCCTGCTGACCTCATGTTTGACATCAACCTGCAACAGTATGTCACATTCATGAAGGAAGCGTTTGTGAGAACAGGCTATGCCATCTACCTTCGAGGTCGTTACCTGTTGCCACTGTTTTTTCTGGGAAAAGGCTCCGGACTGAGCAAATGGATCCACAAATCCAAGCTGGATGCAATAGTGGAGGAGAACGTGGACAATGAGCTAAATGATGAACAAAATGAAAAAATTGATTCGAAGGAGAAGATGAGGCGGATCAATCATCTGTGGCTCAGAGGGAAAGTGTGGCACATTACAGATATCAGAGATATCCTACTTCCGGTCCAAATAAAGCTGTATTGTTCTGCAGAATCACAGAAGCATGAAGAACAGGAAGTGTGTGTTTGTGTAGGAGACCAGAAAATAAAGGCAAGAACAGAAGCTCAACCACCTGAAGCAACGCTGCCAACAAGGCTGTTCTACTTGGGCTTCACCATTCAGGGTCCTGTTGTCTTTGAAGTGGGAGTCCTTAACTCTGAGAGTGACCGTCAGTGAACTCTATTATGGACAATTACTTTACTGAGTTTACTGTGAAAAACAGTAAAAGTAAAGCAAATAACAAAGAAATATTAATATTAAAATAACAGTAATTTTTAAAAATGTATTTCTCAGTTAGCTGAAAAGCGTTTTGATACCTAATTAAAGTTTTTTATTTCGCCAGTTATAATGTTGTTTGAATCTGTATTTTCCTACATTTCATGATTGTGACCGTCAGTGAGCTCTACATTATGGACATTTACTTTACTGAGTTTACTGTGAAAAAAATATAAGTAAAGCTGGATTCATACCTGCAAAAAACTGCAAACAGGTGTTTGCACGTGTAGATAACGGAGAAATAGCAGTTAATATAAAAATAACAGTAATAATTTGTTTCAATTAAATCAGTCTGAAACAGAGTTATTGTCGTGTTTAGTCTTTGATTATTTCTTGTTCTTGTTTTGATTTTCAGCTCTGATTTTTAATAAAGTGTAATGTCAGGTAGCTTCCAGATTGGTTTGTTAATTTAGATTTAATTTTGTTGTTTAAATGTATTACTTACTAATAATAATATTAACAGGGGAACTTGGTAAGGTGGTAGATATAGTAAGTATAGATTGGGTATTAGAATGCAAACACTTTCAGTCACGTTTTCATCCAAGTCAAAGAGCAAAGCATTTATTTTTGTGTTTTATTGATTTTTTTTGTTAGCATCCGATTATTTTTTATTTGTTTTTCAGTTAGCTGAAAATCTTTTTAACACCTAATTTAAGTTTTTACTTAGCCAGTTATAATGTCATCTGAATCTGCATTGTCCTGCATATTCTGGTTTATTAATGAAGCATATCTGTCACTGTAATCACTGCATCCAAAAAATATATTTTGAAAATGTAATAAAAATATTTATAAATATATAAACCTGAACTGGGATTATCTCCTTCATGTGTGTCTTTGTATAAATTTTAGCTGCAGATGTGCATGGAGAGATTTTAACCAAGTTCACCTTCCTGTCACATGAATAAACACAAAGCTTTTATATGCTGTTATATTTTATTTATATGTCAGAAGTTTCAAGTCATTGGCAGCTGGTAAAATGAGGAGTCTAAGTCTAATCTGAATGTCATCCATGACTGCAGTTTAGTCACCACACCAACACACAACTTTTAAACAACAGGTTTTCCCATCTTGCATTCAAATCATCTGGAGAGGGGCACAAATGCTTCTGTATTCTCAGTCCATACTAATCTCTAATCCGGATGTCTTGATGCATGCTCAATCATTCAGGCAAGGAAATCCCAAAATGTGGATTCTTTTCATTTGGACTCACTCAAGTGACTACTTCAGTCTTTGCTGATTGCAGCTTTCCCCAAAGGTTGTCCAAACAGAATCAACGTTGAACTCAAGAACTGACCACACAGCTGACTGTGAGCCGACATACCCAGAAGGGAGCAACTCTTCTGGATGGAAAAGGAGACATTTGCTTATTCAAGTCCACTTCCACATTGGTTTATGTCCTCTGTAAACATGTTCCAAATTATGGTAAGATGGTTTTAGTCTCATGTCATGCAAAAAGACTCATTTAGTTAATTTTGGTCTCTTTTGTAGCCAAATAGAGTAGGAAAAAATGAATTTGGAAATAATACAATGATAAATGCTCAGTTTAAGTTCAAGTCAACAAATTGCTCTTTTACAGTGTGGTCACCTGTGTGTAACTTAACCCTAATACAACCTGGCCTGGAGGAGTTCATACTTAACTCAATAACTGCAAGGTTTTCAAGTCCTGTGGCTGTAAATTAAGCCCAAATACTTAGCCTTCTATGTTTGAAAATTCTACATTTTCTCATTCTCCAGTTATCACACTCACAAACGGCAACCGACAGTCCGTCCACCCACCTGTCCACCCAGCAGGGTGACTCCATCAGCCTTTTACGACTAGGTATAAAAAAGAATACATAGAACAATTTCATTGTGCATTCAAACTGAGGCATATTATGGATTCTATTCTGTGGGTTTTCAATGACTTTAATCTGCAATTGACTGTGGGTGAGTTATTTGTATATTTGTTAAATCACTTCGACTTAACATTAAACTCATCACTGTACTTATGAACTATTTCTGTGGCTTTTCTTAGATCTGGCTGAAAACTGAATTCACCTCACAGTTGTGTAATGCAGTTATTGATATTCCTAACAATAAATATAGTTTGTAAAATATGGTCAAAAGTGGAAAATGTGTGGCTGTTCTGGGCTGTTGGGTAGTTTTGGCATACAAGTTAAATTATATTGTGTCATAATGAAGTACGATTAACTTAATAAAATAAAAATAATAAACTACTTTATGTCACAAGTGCAGTACAGAAGAAAAAAACAATATTTTGTTCCATACTGAAATTAAATGTTTTATAGAAAACTTTTTCTTAAATGCAAAAATAAATAATAATCTAAAGTGCAGTCAAAGTTCAAAGTCAAATGAAACAATATATACGCAATCTAAACTAAGGCATAAAGAATGTACCTTGACTCTGTCTTCTTTGAAGCTGTTCAACATTAATATCAGACAAGTTTTTGTGCTGCTAAAAACAGATGTTATGATGGAGTAGTTATCAATTACCCAATTTCCTTAGGGGTCAACCTTCAGGATCAATAAAATTTTATTGAATTGAATTGAATTAAAACCTAACAACACTCAGGTCAGTGAATCAGAGTTAAAAAAAAAATTTATATATATTTTTAAATATTCATGCAATTTAATTAATAGAATATTTCATATTTTTCACTTTCAATTTTAAAAATATAAATTGAAATTAATGTCGTGTAGTGCAAACCTTCCCCTCCTTTAGACTCACCTCTGTTTGCTGAAGTGGCGATGGCAATTGATGTTGGCGATGCCACATAATTACATCTACATAATCCCAAATAAAAAACTGTGAATTAGTGCAATAAAGCGAAGCCTTTTACACCAATAATTTCTTCAAACAAATTACTACGGTGACCATACATTTGCATGTTGTTCGTATTAGCAAAATCAAATGTCAGTTATGAGTCTGTGTTTAACACTTACAGCTATATACTTATTTTCTATTTCTCTTATTCAGAATCATGTATAATGAAAGGCTGGCAAAACATTTATTATATTTCCCATTCCTGTAGCCACACAGAGACGCTAATCTGCCAAGGACAAAGCTGAAAGATATCTATGGACAAAAAATCCAGAATTATAGAGTCATTTCTATTTCTCAGATTAATTTCTCATTTAACATATTATTCAGACTTCTACTTTGATTATATTTGTAATCAAGAATGAAGATGATTTACTGTTAGCATCTTGAGGCCCTGAGGCAACTATTCCCAGATAGCAAAATTGGTATGGCCCAAATCTGTCCACACAATGTGTTGACACATGGCCCACATACTGCAAAGAATGATGGCCCTTTGGTGGCCCAAATCAGGTTTGCCAGAAGTAGTCCACACATGGGCCAGCACGAGGCCAGTTGCAGACACACTGCTGGGCTTGTGCTGGCCCAGAACAGTTTCAGCTCTGGCCCCAGATGTCAGCCTAATGTGTACCTTAATCAAGCCATGTAATAACAACATGTGCCAGAGGAAATGACGAAACTGTTCAGTCAGTAAATGGACTGATTCTTATATAGCACTTCTCTACTCTCCCGGATTACTTCAAGTGCTCTATACAACATGCCTTCCTAACTACATTCATATACATTCCCACTCTTGACATGCAGACTGGAGGAGCCAGGGATCGAACCACTAACCTTCCCACTGGCAAATATGAGTAAACCCTCACTAGGTTTTGGATAAAGTGTACACCCACAAACCTCTCAAACCTGCATTTGAAATGTTGGCCACCATAGCAGTATAGTATTGCAACATGGCATTTGGGTCTTCTAACTAAAATAGGAAAATAGGAACATGAATAGTGCCATCATTGCCAGACCTGGCCCACATCTGGTTGACATACACCCTGCCATGACACCAGTCAGTCAGAAGTGCCAGCTTGATGCCAGATCTGGGCCAGACCTGTTTTCCATGGGCCTGGCCCACATAAACCAAACCACAATCAAGCCAGATGTGGCATGCCATCGCATAGACAGTGCCATCAATGCCAGGCCCATATCTGGATGGCATGCGTCTTATCATGCCAGAAGTCAGCCAGCAGTGCCGGCTTGATACCAGATCTGGGCCAGACCTGCTTGCTATGTGGGAATGTGTGACTTAAAAGAGCAGAGACGTTTCTTTCCCTACACATCCTGATAATTGTATCAGTAATAACTATGACCTATATATTGGTGTGTGCTTAAGCGCTTTCAAATGGTGGAAATTTGGTTTGCAGTGAGGTTTTGACATAAACAAACTACCTGGATATCAGATATACATAGTGAAGCAGAAAACCTCTGTGATGCTATAAAATATTCAGTAAAATACAAAATACAATGTGACACTTCAGACATATGTGTTAGCCCTGCGACTGACCTGTCCAGGGAGTACCCCGCCTCTCGCCCTATGACTAGGCTCCATCGCCCCCTGCGACCCTGAAAAGGATAACCGGAAGCGAATGGATGGATTTCAGACATATTCTAAGTCAATTGAGATATTGCATAAATATTCAATTTCAAATAGTTTATGAAATACTCTCATTAATAAATGTGTACAATAATTACTTTAATTTATTCCAGTTACCTATGTTGTATCTCCATATAATAGTTTTTTATAGTTTGACGAATCCAGCACCAAAATGCCCTTGAAAGGCCAAATAAGCTAATTAAATATATGATAAAATACAAAAAAAATCTGGCAGAAAGTGCAGATGTGAAGGGAGGTGCTATTAGAAATCCTTGCTTAAAACCTGTATTCATAAATAACATTGACTGTCAGACAATAACTTAATTAACTTATATTTTTTGTCATTTTATTCATAGATTAATTTTACAAGAAATATATTAAAATCTGTTACTGTGTAAACGTAGTTATATTATATTTCCAAAAAGTTGCATTGATGACTCTACTGGATATGATATAGCACTTTTAATGTTAATGAAATCAAGCAGGGCAAAATAATAATCAATGATGTCTGGAGAAAAAGAGCTTTTGGTAGACATCACATTGGCCACATTGTTGCCCGATTCAGATAAAACATGGCAACATCCGGTAATCAGGAGGGAAAGTTTTAGTCTGTTAGTAAGCGAAAGCTGTGCAACGACAAAAACTTGTTTGTAACTGTTTTAATCACTACAGCAGCTGCCTGCAGTTTAAAGTGGTGTGAAAAACTGTGTGTCTCTTTCCTGATATCCTATTTTTTTATGTTTTTCAAACTTGATCAAAAGTTTTAGATCATCAAACAAATTTTTAATATAAGACTAAGATAACCTGAGTAAATGCAAAATCCAGTTTTTAAATGGATGATTTTAATGATCACGAGAGAAAAGCTATCCATATGTATGTGGTCCTGTGTAAAAAAGCAATTGTCCCTCTGGTAAAAATGATAAATTAACTGTGACTCGAAACCTGAGTTCAGTGTCACTAAAGACACTTAGGCCTGGTTACTGCCATGCCTGTTGAATCAAGAAATGACTTAAATAGCACCCGTGTGACAAAGTGAGGCAGGCTAAAAGATCTCAAAAAGCAACACATGGCATGATCTAAAGAAACACCTGAGAAATAAAGTCACAGACATCTGTCAGTCTGGAGAGGGTTTCAAAGCCACTTTGAATGCACTGGGACTCCAGTGAACCATTGTGACAGCCATTGTACACAAATGGAGAAAACTTGGAACAGTGGTGAAGTTTCTCAGCAGTGACTGGCCTACCAAAATTATTCACAAGAGCACAATCACCACTCATCCAGGAGGTCACAAAAGAACCACAGGCTTCACAAGTTAAATTCGTGACATGACCAAAAACAGGACAACATTAGACCTTAATGTCTAAAATAAGTACATAATAATAATAATAATGTGTGCCTCTTTGTAGGTCTTTTGAATTTGACGAACTGTATGTCCGGATTTTGCTCTTTTGCACCCTCTGGTGGTGAACTGTGCAGGATACAGTTGGTTGCAGTTTGGGTTTCCACCCAGCCACTTTTTTTGCTAGCATACATGTTGTCTGCATGCTGCAATTCGCGGTTAGCTCCACACAGGGAGAAAGTAATGTTCAAAGTTAGATAAATAAGTAAGAAAGAAGATGGATAATAAGGCCATGAAGGCCTACTTAACCCATCCTGCATGTCAGCTCTTGAGGTACATTAAATGTTTTATTTTCTGTGATTAATGACTTTTGATTAATTGGCACCAAGTACAAGAGTGCATTTTGATGTGATGTTTGTTTTATTGCTTTTGTCCCTGAGCAGTTCTCACAGGTTGTCGAGACCAGAATATACCCTCTTTTATAACTCTACATTGTGCCTACATTGATTCTTGAGGGTGCTACACTCTTATTACAAATGAATTACATGAATTTCAAATGTGTTCCACAGAGCATCGTCTGTACCAGTTTTATGAAACACCTATGAACTGGAGTGACGCCCACGCCTTCTGCAAAGCGCATGAATTTGACCTGGCTACCATAGACAGCATGGAGGACCACAGGCGGCTGTTAGAGAGCACTGGCCATTCTGATACAGGAGTCATCTGGATTGGCTTGGTGAAATCAGAGACTGAGCAGTGGGTGTGGTCTGAGGGCATTGGGGCAGTTACTGTTTTCAATATCAGTACAAACAAAGGTGCTGGTGACTGTGTATGGATGGGAACAAACGGGTATTGGAACGCCGACACTTGCAGCAAGCAGAGGCCTTTTATGTGCTTTGAATGTAACTCACAAATAAAACTTCAAGTAATTATCTAAATGTCAGAGATAAAGTGATTTTACTCATATTAATCAATATTTTTTTCTCAGATGACAGCGATGGAAGAGAGCAGTACACTGTATATGCAACACCTACATCATGGCGAGTTGCTCAAAGTTACTGCAGACAATATAACACCAACCTGGTTAGTGTGAAAACTTAAAGCATATACAGGTTACAAAGAACGCAGGCAGCTACAGCGTCTGGATCGGGTTGTTTAGAGACAGCTGGAAGTGGTCTGATGGAAGCTCAGGCTCTTTCAGGAACTGGTTTAGAGATGCTCCTGGTAATGCTGGCGGCAATCAATACTGTTCTACATCTGCAGATTTCTACCAGATGCAGTGCGATGATCATCCTTGTGATCAGATACGTTATTTTGCCTGCAACACCAGTGAGTAATTATTCACAATCTGATACACATGTTTTGCTCTTCTGTGCTTAAATGCAATTTTTGTTCTATTTACTTTTTCTATGAGGCCTTGGTATACTGTATTTTAGGAAATCTCATCAGTACCTTTTCTGTCACTGTGGCAGCAATCTAGGAAGACAAAAAGGTGTGTATGTGAGGTTACACATGGTTGCAGAGAGGTTTTCGGGTTTGAAACATAAATTGCCTGGAAGGCTGAGCCCGGTCGCTCTTTAGAAAAAGGTCATTTCCTCAGCTTGAATCCTCAGTCTCATTTTTTCAGTCCCTCTCAGATCTTGTGAGTGTAGGAGAGGACAGGGATGTAAATCTACCCATAAAATATCCTCACTGTTGAACAAGACAAGACTGAGATACTTCTGCCTGGAAATGTTGTCCACGCAGAATTATTTGGCAAGTTTTGAACAGGTGACCAGTTCAAAAGGCCAGCCCTGGTGGATTCCAACACCCAACATAAATGATTTATGGGACACAATTAATTATTCTCAGTTGAAGTAAGCAACACCCCACAAACACTATACCACACTAATAGCAACCATACCCTCAGCTGTCAATGAGGCATTAATGTCTTTAACGAAGGTTGAATCTAATATGAATTTTAACAAAATATTTCTTACGAGGGACTTGAAGTGAAATGTGCTGCATCCAGTATCGAATTAATTCAAAGCTTACTGTAAGTTTTTAAATCTCCTTTAGATTATTGGCAGTCCCAACAGACTGCATTTAATATATCAAGAGAAATCATCGTCAAGTGATGCAATTATCACAAATGTTACACATAAATACACAGCTCCTTCAAGATTATCATATTAGATTAGTTGCAGTGTTACAACAGTCAGAAATACCAGATTTCTCAGAACCAAACCACGGACCATTTAGAAACAACACTTAAAATATCTTTTGAATTTTCATGACTTTTCCTACTTTGATTGGGAAAGAATGATCAGATATGGAAATTACTAGAAAATTCTTTTATGACGCCTTCAATGGATTCAACAAAAAGCATGCACCTATAAAAATAAACTAGGATTAAAGGTCAAGATAAAGCTACTTAATGAGAGAAAATAAGGAATTGGCCAAACCCAGGAAAACTAACCTCCATACTGATTGGCTGCTCTTCAGTTAGCTATGCAATACATACACAGTTACTATTAGAAAAGCCTGATTTGATTTTTTTTTTTATGCAGACTTCAAACAATCTCAGAACTCATTTCAGTTTTGGAAGACAATATCTTTATATGTATCAAAATTAAAATCTCTGCCTGGTTTAAGATTCTGACCATTTATATGACAAAGCTGACATGCTTGGTTGCTGTTATTAACTTGTTATAATGTCTGGTACACATGTCTTGTTTGAAACTCTATATATTTCTTATGAGCACTCCTCAGCTGCATTCACTCATAATTTGATGGCCACGTGTTTAATTGTAACCAAGTGAAAGCAACATTTAGATCCTTGATGCAGTTTGATCAGTCTTAAACAATTATTGGTTGGTTTCTAGCTGAAAGATTTCCTGACTGTAAATAAGATTATAAAAGATTTTCAATCAGGATTCAGGAAAAATTACACTTCTCAGGGCTCTGAGATTCAGTTAGAGTCTCAATGGAATTACAACTGATGACTTCCTCTTACACCTTACATTCAGCAACTGGTAAAAAAGTTGAAATTAAAAGAAATTTTTTACTTTAGAATAAAGTTCTGCTTGTCCTTTGAGGCAAGAAAGAAACTTATTGTTTCCACTTCATTGTCTGTACTGTCTGTCATGGAGCAGTGGGATTCATTACAAATGACAAAGCTTTTGCCACATTGTATGTGCAGGTTGTATCTGTTCTGTCATAGCAGACTCAAACATTGGTATATTCTTTTTTATAAAGTGATTCTAGGTTTTCAACCATCTTACTTACAGACTAACGTTAATCAAAAAATGTGGGTAGTTATTGTATAAGGTCCCAAGAAATCTTCCATTCTATCTGTGTCAATGGTCCGCACTAGGTTAAGACAAATAGCATTCAAATTTGCATGCATGTATTAAACATGGGGCAGCACGGTGGCACGGTGGTTAGCACTGTTGCCGCACAGCAAGAAGGTCCTGAGTTCAATTCCATCATCAGGCCGGGGTCTTTCTGTGTGGAGTTTGCATGTTCTCCCCGTGTTTGCGTGGGTTCCCTCCGGGTACTCCGGCTTCCTCCCACTGTCCAAAGACATCCAGCTTGTGGGGATAGGTTAATTGGATAATCCAAATTGCCACTAGGTTTGAATGTGTGAGGGAATGTGAGTGCGAATGGTTGTCTGTCCCTGTGTGTTGGCCCTGCGACAGACTGGCGACCTGTCCAGGGTGTACCCCACCTCCAGCCCCATGACAGCTGGGATAGGCTCCAGCACCCCCGCGACCCTGAAAAGGATAAGCGGAAGCAAATGGATGGATGGTATTAAACATACATTTTAAATATTTACTTTTGTTTGGAGATTTAGAATGTAAAACCAAGAGATTTGTGGTGAAAATAAAAATAAGCTCTGACAGGAACGTGAATTTCCATCAGTGAGTGTCTCTCTGCTGCAGCAGGTGAGACACACATAAACACTTCCACACAAATAAAAAGTGAGATGCACCTTTTCAGTTTCGTTTCTGCTCACAGTTTCATTCACAGCTAGAAGAGCAGGGTGTGACAAATTTTACAGTGCGCTGGTGTGCCAAGAACAATGATGCAATAGTCCATCCCTAACAAGGTAAAGACAATGAACAGCTTACACTGTTGTGACAACCCAGCCCAACCTGTTACTCTTTGACTTTTGTTTTACTGCAAATGAAACCTCTTTGTTCACATCTTAATATTCCTAAATGTCATCCTTGACAAATGTTTACTTTTTTATTTTAAATACAGACAATTCTGCAGTAGCAGATGGTCACAGAAGTCAGATTCATGAAGTGCTGTTATGTATGTGAAAGGACTGATTTGGTGTGCACTGTATTTTTTTCTTTTACACTTTTACGTCCTCATTTTCCCAGGTGCCAGTTACTTAAAACTTCTGCAATATCAATAAAATATAGCTGCATATAAAAGCTTATTATTTATTCATGTGGCAGGATTGTGGCTGAATATGCTGAAAATGGTGTCGTATGAAAGATTCTTGGCTAGGATTAATGATGATAGGGAGGGTTTTGACAAATCATGGGGACGTGTTTTTGGCTGATATGGTTGGATTTTATTTTGTCAGGGCAATTATCTTTTGTTAAACTTCATGCTTGCTGTTTTGTATGTTTGTTTAGGCACTCAGTAACGGAATAACTTAAGAATTTGATTTTATTGCCCCTTTTTTGTGTGTGTACCGATAGTTAGTAACTATTGAAAATAGACCCAAAATTCAAAGGTGAAATAACCATTGGACTGGAAGCTGTCTTTTGTTGTTGTTGTTGTTGTTGTTGTTTTGTTCATTGTTTTGTTTTGTTTTTGATTTCATTTGGTTAAATGTTAAAAAAATAAAGACTTTAATTACCAAAACAAATAAATAAATGCTTTGCTCTTTGACAAGGATGAAAACATGAATGGAAGTGTTTGCATTCTTATACTTATCTACTACCTGACAAAGTGCCCCTGTTATTATTATTATTAGTTTTTAATACATGGCTTCCCCAGTCTGCATGCCAAATGTCCTCAGGCAAGATACTAACCCCAAGTTGCCCTCTGATGTGTTCAGAGTGTGAATGTTGTTTAGATAGCACTTTATGTTAGAAGTGCTTATGTGAATGAGGCATGTTGTATACAGTGCTTTGAGTACTCTGGGAGGGTAGAAAAACGCTATATAAGAATCAGTCCATTTGCCTTAACTATTTTTCTCACTAAAGTAAACAGTTCATTGACTGTCACTGTCAGAGCTAAGGACTCCCACTTTAAAGACAACAGGACCCTGAATGGTGAAGCCTAGATAGAAAAAAGTCCTTGGTTCAGCTGATTGTGCTTCTGTTCTTGCCTTTATTTTCTGGTCTCCTACACAAACACACACTTCCTTTTCTTCAAGCTCCTGTGACTCTGCAGCAGAACGCGGCTCGATCTGGACCATGAGAAGGATATCTCTGAATTCTACAATGTCCCAAACTTCCCCATTGATCATCTCCTCCTTCTCATTTTGTTGATCATTTAGCTCATTGTCCACCTTCTCCTCCACTATTGCATCCAGCATGGATCTGTGGATCCATTTGCTCAGTCCAGAGCCTTTTCCCAGAAAAAACAATGGCAACAAGTAACGTCCTCGCAGGTACTTGGCATAGTCGGCTTTCTTAAATGCTTTCTCCATGAATGTGACAAACCGTTGAGGGTTGAGGTCAGCAGGAAGCTGTGCAGGTTCCTCAGGTTCTCGGTCTTGTTCCTCAACAGTGTTCTTGGCCTCCCAGGTTGAGTCTGCTGACCCACTGTCCTCTGTGGCCTTTTGTCCGACTCCTTCATCGTCCTCTTCTTGCAGCAGCTGAAGCTGATTTTCAGGCCAAAACAACAACAGCACCAAAAGATAAAGCTCAGGTCTAATACTTCCTTCTCCTCTTTCCAAGAATATATCAATGATGTTTTTGAGTTCCTTCACTGGGCTAAGTTTTTGAGAATCTGGCATCTTGTTGCTTAAGAGGATGTTGGGGAGGATGTAGCTCTCTGCTAGTATGATGTCTTCTTTTGTTTTTGTCATATGCAGTCTTCAGCAATTCTTCAATTTTCTCTAAATGAGACACATTTTTTTAGGTTCTTCAAATCTAGTACCTCTTCCCTTTGACATGAAAAGTCCATGGTTCAGCGGCCGTTGAGTTTCTCGAAAGCTAACTTTGCCACTTGAATGCAGCCGAAGAGACCTCTATTGTTGAAGGTATCCGACCTGCTTTCAGCCTCAGCCATGTCCATCGTCTCTGAGAGCGCTTCATTCTCAGCTTTCTTCTCCACATCTTTTGCTTGTAAGGCCTCTCGTGCTCTTTTAAAAATATCCTCACCAGCATTTTTAATTTAATTACTCGTGCTATTAACAGCAGCCGGTAGTTTCGGAAAGAGATTGGTTGTTATCGGATTACGTCGTTGAAGAGAAATTGTTCAAGTCATGTTTCCGAAGTAACAAAGAGCCGATGGATGGCCTGGATTGCAGCCATTCACAGACCAAATATAACGTCCCAGAACACTCCAGCTCACATGTTAGTCTGCTCCAAGCATTCCCACAAAGGTCAGAGTTTTTTAGTAGTTAATACGTCATTTTTCTTAACATAATTGGTGATATAGGTTACAAGCAAGTCTGGCGCTGAACAGAAATTGTCGCGCTATGCTCCTTTATTTATTGTGCATAAATAGTGAATTGTCCTGACACAATATTGTGTTTCGCTTCTGTTATTACCATGGTACATTGACAAAAACATATACGTTCATTCACAGGATAAAACAGGTTTTTTGTATCACTAATTGCCCAGTGCGATTACAACATACAATATTATTTTCACTGCTACATTTCTGTAATGCGAACCAGAAATTATTTCCACTACTAATTAATTACTGTTGAGCTCAAAGGTCCTATTAATAAACGGTTAACAAATGTGTATTTATGAAGACGATTTGTGAGACTGGTAAACTTATGATACGTACGATGGTCTTTTGTTCTACACGGTGCATTTCAAGGTCCTGTACCCATCCGTCGGTAAACTGTACCTGGGCTTGTTGCAGTGACCTGAAGTTACTAAACTTCATGAGTGTATGTACTCACTCCAAGAACCGTATAATTATAAATATGAGCATGGTGAAAGTTGGGCAGCACGCTAACGTCTTTTGTCCACTCTGTGTGCTTGTAAGCAACACGTTCTCACTCCCAAAGCATAACATTTTACGCTAGGGGAGAAATCGTCAACATATTACGTTTTCGGCTACCCACCACGTTCCTAAATGACGACCTCGGAAAAAAGAGGAAATATGAGAACCGTCTGGACTCCATCTACACATGTTCGCTCCTTTTCTTCAAATTGCTTAGAAACACGCTATTTAACATCATTATAGTCCTGGTTACGATCAGGAATAAGGTTATGGTTAGGGCTAGGGATAAGGTTAGGTTTAGGGCTGGAATACAGGGCTGGAACGTCTATTACCGCGGGAGCGTCATTGCACTGGATTCCAGCCATAACCCGCCGCGTACCATAAGAACGCCGAAGGTCTCCTTTCGCGTTCCTCAGGAACGCCGCGGGACGTGACAAAACGTCGACATGTTACGCCTCGGGAGTGAGAACGGGCTGTTGTAAGGGTCTAACCCTTTCACTCCTTTGATTTTTTACTCGTATCTTTTCTTTGACTCTTCATCAAGTCTGTCTTTGTACGGACCGGCATTGTTCTCCTTCGTTTTGTACATACCTTTTTGGGGGCAAAGAAAAAGCAAGAAGGTATTGGAACCGGAGAATGAACGTTTTGCGGTGCTGCAAATGCTTGCATTTGATGCAGGTACTTGGATTCTTTTGCCACGAGTTCCTGGCATGCAACGCGCGAAAGTCATGTGGTCTGTCAATCTCTATAGGGAAGGGGTGCTTTTTCTTTTTCTTTTTTCACTCGCAAAGGAAGAGTGTTTGCTAGTGCTGTCTGTAGAAAACGCAGTTTTTACCATTCTTCCCGCTGTAAACACCACTGTTTTGTTCAGAAAAAAACATCACGTGTAGTTTTTATCATAACTCTGGTTTTACATGGCCCATCAACACAATTCAAAAACTGGTATGTAGTTTGAAGTCCGCACTTTCGACCCAAGTTGAAATGGAGACTCTGAATCGCTGCATCTTGTAGCTGTGTCGTCTTAAATTGGTCATGTGATTTTGACGTGCCAGCGCGTCCGGCGACCCCAGAAAGCAGTCTTACATATTTGTTTAATATGTGCATTGAAGGACATATTCTGGTCAAAAATGACTCCATGGTTCCTCACAGTGTTACTGGAGTAAGGTAATGCCATCCAGAGTAAGAATCTGGTTAGATACCATATTTCTAGATTTTTCATCCAGTGACTCATTTGCAGCATTTTACATACAATTCCCAAAGTGTCATTGAAACTCCACAAGAATAATAGAGTTTAACTGTGTTATGACAGAGTACAGTGCAATCTAAGGAGTTTGGAAAGAGTCTGGACTTCTTTAAGTTTCTTGACGATGTTTCATCTATCATCTGAGAAGCTTCTTCCATTCTGAGAAGAATTGGTGGAGTGTCACAGATTTTAAGCCCTATTGGAAGTGTCCCTGACAGGGTCGTGGACCAACTATTGATAAATGCCAATCACACGAGCCAAGATTTGAAAACGATATTTAGAGAACTCTAAACACCCCCCATTCAAAAGACATGTCAAGAGACCAAATGTGATACGATTCTCTGCATTTATAACAAATCTAACACCAAGGTTTTTGCAAGCCTAAATAAAAAAACAGTATAAAACAATTTATAGGAAATGTTAAGCTTGCTCAGTTAATTGGTGTCATCGACATCAAAGGAGAGTTATTGTGTGTAATCGTTATAGAAAGATTTAGCCGTCCTGTACAAATGGGGAAGAAAGAAGAAGAAAAATAATGGATGGTAAATTATTATGTCAAAGTTAGGATTTTTATAACTTTCCATTTCACAATACATTAGATATGAACAATTCTTTTTATTATTCATGTTTACTACTGTGGTATCGCAAGAAATAAGTGGTTATATAAATATATGAGTATGCATAATAGTTATTATTCATAGATACCTACATCCTAAGTTCCTGTTATTCTTCTGAAAGAAACAGAATGAGTGTGTTGTTACAATGGTAATGCCAGGAGAGGCAGTATTGGTTCTGTGTTACATTAATGTGTAAGGAAGTGGAAGAAGAGTGTGTCCTGTAGGAGGCAGTAGGAAAATGGATGCTCATGTTCTGTACATGCCCTGAAAGTAAGGTTCAGTAAACCAGTGCAACGATACCCCGGTGTAAGGCTCAGTTATTGTATTTTTATTTTTTGAAGATGCAACATCTTTTTGGCGACGAGGACGTTTAGGGGGAAGGAGTTTGGGCGATCGGACTGAAAGGAAAGAGAAGAAAATAAAGTGATGGAGTCGGCTACAGGTTTGGCTAGCTTTTCAAAGAATGCAAAAGTTTTCGGCTGGAAATAGAAGGCAGTGACCTCGAAGCGGAAATGGCTACAATTGGCACGCTAGTAGCGTTCGATCCAAAGAATCAGACTTGGGATGAGTATACGGAAATACTCGAGCAGTTTTTCGCAGCTAACGGGATCGACGATGCAGAGAAACAAAGAGCGATATTAATAAGTGTCGTCGGAGCAGCGACGTACAGCTTGATGCGAAACCTTCTCAGCCCGGCCAAGCCCAAAGACAAAACCTTCCAAGAGCTGGTGCTTCTGATGAAAAATCACTTCGATCCGAAGCCCAGTGAAATTGTGCAAAGGTATAAGTTCGACTCTCGCTCCCGCAAGCCGAATGAAACCGTCATGGAATATGTAGCGGAGCTGCGTCGCCTGGCACAGGATTGTAACTATGGCAACACGTTACAACAGATGTTGAGAGATAGGATCGTCTGCGGAATTAAGGATGACCGAATTCAGAGACGTCTCTTGTCAGAAATAGATCTCACTTTTGACAAAGCTCTGTCAATTGCAGTAGCCATGGAGACTGCAAATAAAAATGCACAGGATCTGCAGACCTCAGGGGCGTCAGCAAAATGTTTCAGTCTCGCTAGAGGACAACAGGAGAGTCGTACCTTTAAAGCAGAAAATAAAGACTGTTATCGTTGCAAAGGAACCAAGCACACAGCAGCAGACTGTAAGTACAAACAAGAAAAATGTCATGCTTGTGGTAAAATGGGACACATAGCTAGAGCTTGTAAAAGCAAGACTAAACTGAACCAGAAAAAGTATGGATCGACATATGTAAAGAAAGAAAAAAAGCAGAGTTCACACTACAGTACTCACAATGTGGGCGAGAAAGCAGATAGCAACAAAACTGATAGCTCTGAAGATGACTCTTTCATGTTGAACTGTGTCAAGTGCAGTCAAGGGCACAAAAGAAAACTGTTCAAGTTAGGGCGTGGCAGTGCGGTACACTTAAGAAGAGTAGACCCCTACACTGTGGATATGCAAATTGATGGGAAAAAGGTGAACTTTGAAATAGACACTGGATGTTGCCTAACAGTTATGAACGAAGCAACATTCAGAGAAACAGGGAAAGACAGCAAGCCCCCCAGCCTGCAGCCCATCAAAATCAAGCTCGAAACTTATACAGGGGATCCTGTTAAGGTGATTGGTGCAACACGAGTCAGCGTCAAATACAAGCAGCAGAAAAAACATCTGCCCCTGGTGGTGGTCGAAGGCGACGGCCCCAGCTTGCTAGGTCGAGCTTGGCTCGAGGAAATTAAATTGGACTGGGGTGAAGTGAAAAACAGTCCTAACAACAGAAAGCTGCACCAAGTCAAAACAACAGAAAAAACACTTCAGCAAGTGTTAAGTAAACATGAGAATGTGTTCAAAGAGGAGTTGGGCACCCTGAAAGGAATGAAAGCTGCTATTCATGTGAAAAGTGATGCCACCCCACGTTTCTTCCGTCCGCGTTCTGTCCCCTTTGCTATGCGAGCAAAAGTCGACGAGGAAATAGACCGACTGTTGAAAGAAGGCATCATCTCGCCAGTGAAATATGCTGAATGGGCGGCACCAGTAGTGCCACTCCTGAAGCCCACAGGGACAATAAGACTGTGTGGGGATTACAAGCTTACTGTAAATACCGTGGCTTCACTGGAGCAGTACCCCATACCCAGAATGGAGGACTTGTTTGCCACACTGTCCGGGGGTAAGCAGTTCTCAAAATTAGACATGAGCCACGCTTACCAGCAAATCCTCTTGGATGACAAATCGAAAAAGTACGTGACAGTAAACACATCTCGGGGGCTGTTCACGTATAACAGATTGCCTTTTGGAGTGGCCTCTGCTCCAGCAATATTCCAGAGGACCATGGAAAGTCTTTTGAAGGGGATACCTCATGTAGCGGTGTATTTAGATGACATCTTAGTGACTGGAGTGGATGAAGTAAGCCATCTACAGAACCTGGATGAGGTGTTGACTCGGTTGGAGGAAGCTGGGTTGAACTCAGCAGAGGTGTTAGTTCATTATTCTGCTGACCGTGAGTTGGTTCTCTCATGTGATGCATCCCCATATGGCGTGGGCGCCGTATTGTCACATAAGATGGAGGATGGAAGCGAGAGACCTTTGGGGTTCATGTCACGCACACTCTCTCCTGCTGAGAAAAAGTATTCTCAGCTTGACAAAGAAGGTTTAGCTGTGATATTTGGCATCAAGAAATTTCACAAATACTTGTATGGCCGAGTTTTCACGATTTACACAGATCATAAACCCCTAATCTCACTGTTCAATGAAAAGAAGCCTATACCTCAGATGGGCTCACCAAGAGTACAAAGATGGGCCGTGACATTGAGTGCTTACGAGTACAACATCAGGTACAAGCCAGGAAAACACCATGAAAACGCGGATGCGCTCAGCCGGTTGCCGGTACCAGACTCAGCACCTGAGCAAGAGATGGCTGAGCAGGTTTTGATGACGGATGTACTGGATGACACATTAGTGGACACTGCACAGATCAAACGATGGACAGCTAAGGATGTCTTGTTGTCGCAAGTCCACGAGTACACCTTAAAAGGCTGGCCAACTGAGACCGATGCCTGTTTAAAGCCGTATCGACAGAGAAAGCTGGAACTGAGTGTGAGGGATGGTTGCGTGCTCTGGGGAGCCCGAGTAATTATTCCCACCAAAGGCCGAGACAAAATATTGAAACTCCTGCACCAGACTCATACAGGCATGTCGAAGATGAAAGGCTTGGCAAGGTCGTATGTATGGTGGCCAGGGATGGATGAGAACATTGAAAGAGAAGTGCAGACATGTGAGGAGTGTCAGAAACACTCCAAGTCACCACCTACTGCACCATTACACCCTTGGGAGTGGCCGGAGTCACCATGGTCCAGAATCCATGTGGACTATGCAGGGCCTTTCCTCGGGGAGATGTTTCTAATCATTGTGGATGCTCATTCCAAGTGGATGGACATTTACCCTGTGAAATCCTCTACATCACAGGTAACTATAGAGAAACTGCGCCAGAGTTTCAGTGTGTTTGGACTACCTAAAATGTTAGTTTCAGACAACGGAACATGTTTCACAAGTGCTGAATTTGAGTCATTCATGAAGCAGAATGGAATTGACCATGTAAGATCAGCACCTTTCCACCCTTCTTCAAATGGGCTGGCTGAGAGGGCGGTCCAGACCTTTAAGGAGGGGATGAAGAAAGTCAAAGGTGATACCTTGCAAACCAGACTGTCCCGATTTCTGTTCAGTTATCGCATCACACCGCATGCCACTACTGGTTTATCACCAGCAGAGTTGATGATGTCACGGAGACTCAGATCAGTTTTGGACTTGCTCATGCCTGATGTGAAAACAAAAGTGCAGCACAAACAATTGAAACAGAAAGAAAATCATGACACCAAGAAAAGACTGAGAAGTTTCACACCAGGAGACAAGAAACTACTCCTATGGCCCGAAGTGGATTCCCGCAGTCATTGTGAGAGCATCGGGTCCAGTGTCTTACATTGTTACCATTGGATCAGGTCAAACTGTGAAGCGGCACGTGGATCAGGTGAGAGCAAGAGTGGCTGACACTGTTCCCAGTACACCAGACAGGGAGGTGGAGCCATTGCTTGACAAAGAAGCAGTGCCTGAGTGCTGCTTGCCGTTGGAGTTGGACACATCGCCACAACCTCCGGCAATGGAGTTGCCTTATGCTCCGGAGACGTCCACCAGAGACTTTAAAGGACTTTGTTAGGTAGAGTGAGATCTTCCAGAAATAGAGCAACAATGCGCTCTGATCTCACAGGAAGGACGTACCTTCCTAGTTAGAAAAAAAAAAAAGAGAAACATGGAAACCTATGTACAGTTGTATGGTTGTATGGTTACCTTAATTACATGTTGATTGCTTGTTAAGCATTCTTTAGATAAACAGTTATTTTGTAAGTCAAGGGAGTTGTTGACTTAAGGGGGGAGGAGATGTGGTATCGCAAGAAATAAGTGGTTATATAAATATATGAGTATGCATAATAGTTATTATTCATAGATACCTACATCCTAAGTTCCTGTTATTCTTCTGAAAGAAACAGAATGAGTGTGTTGTTACAATGGTAATGCCAGGAGAGGCAGTATTGGTTCTGTGTTACATTAATGTGTAAGGAAGTGGAAGAAGAGTGTGTCCTGTAGGAGGCAGTAGGAAAATGGATGCTCATGTTCTGTACATGCCCTGAAAGTAAGGTTCAGTAAACCAGTGCAACGATACTCCGGTGTAAGGCTCAGTTATTGTATTTTTATTTTTTGAAGATGCAACAACTACCTACTGCATCACTGAATAATGAATTACTTAGGAATTTAGTTAGGTGATTCAAAGACTATATGTCAAGATATGTGTTCAGTTTTAAATTAATTAATTATCATACATGTGTAAAACAATTGTTACTCTTTTTACTCTTTCTGTAACGTCATAGAAAATAACAAAAAAGATTATATATTTATTAGAGATGGACCGATCCGATATTACGTATCGGTATCGGTCCGATACTGACCTAAATTACTGGATCGGATATCGGAGAAAATTAAAAAATGTAATCCGATCCATTAAATATCACGAAAGCACCTCACAAAACTTGCAACACGCCGTAACTCACCTCAGAACGTTAGCACATCGGAGCAGTATGCATCACGTGATAGAGCGGCTGTGGCATGCGGGACCTGTCGGTGGTCTGGATAGCATGTGGAGCTTCACTAGCAACCCGGCATTTCATCTCCGACAAAGTTATCCCCGAGAGAAGTAAAGCAAGTGTGTAAGTCCATCTCTGAATGTTTGTAAAGCATTCCTGCGTTAAGCTTAACAAGCGATATATGGAGCGACTGCCTCTTCTTGCTGCTACTTCAATCATGAAACTGCTTAATGATCAGCTGATCGGCTTTTCTGTCGCGAGTCCGTGTCTCTAGTTTGCTTTTGGCCCACTTTGCACCAGAAAGAGGAAACCAGCGGCTGAACAACAGCAGCACGTTTAAGCTTGATAATCTGTTGTTAGAATTTATTTAATATTACTTTCTACACCAGGATCTTTTTCTACGTAGCTGACGCTGGTAACTGTGCAGGGGTGGATCTAGCAAAGTTTAGCCAGGGGGGCCGATAGGGCATTAACAGGGAAAAGGGGGCACAAAGACATACTTTTCTTTCTTATTCTCATTTAAAATGTCGAGCTTTTAATAAATAATTATCTGACACCCAAAGTTTTAATTTGATGCAAAATGAATAGAAGTCCATTACTGTATATAGTAACTATTAAGTCTAATATATATACCCTAGTAAGCTATAGTACTTTTTCCTTTGGGAAGGTACCATCTGTGCAGTCTGCAATTTTGTTGAAGAAAGATGTTGAATCTATTTAATATTTCTTGAAAAATAATTGATTTCTGTGCATTTTTTTTCCACACTGCATCAAATTAAGGTTGATTACGTCGATTAAGCATCATGAGGTGGAGCGTGAGGGGTGGTTCCCTATTTTTTATTTATTTATTTTTGTTGTTGCTGGGAGTTGGAACCCTATCAGTTAGGTTGCTTAATATTTATGCTAAGTACTCTTTAAAATACCAGAATAGGGAGGATGGTGTAGGTTTAAGTTTATTAGATTGATCAGTATTGCTGAACTATGAAATATTTTTTTTTGCATACAGGTATAACAGAATAGCTTTAGTGTAGTTGTTGTTTTAAACTTAAGTATGAACTTATACAAAATGCAGCAAGATATTTAAAAAACAGTTTTGTTGATTAAAAAACACTATATCGGATTCATATCGGTATCGGCAGATATCCAAATTTATGATATCGGTATCGGACATAAAAAAGTGGTATCGTGCCATCTCTAATATTTACACATTCAGTTTGGATATATCATCAACTGAATATGGCAATATTCAGTAGATGAGTGCTAGTCATTCTTCTTTGGTTTGCAGGAATTTTCATAATGCATTTGATGACCACCACCAGAACTGCACTGCTTTCAGCAGGGTCCAATATAACAGGTAAACAAGCATGCACTGCAGTAGCTCAGTCAGTGTTTTGTTTAGTTTTTTTCATCCATCCAGCCAGCCAGCCAGCCAGCCAGCCATCCATTTTCTTCTGCTTGTCCGGGGGCCAGGTTGTGGGGACAGCAGCCCAAGCAGAGAAGCCCAGATCTCCCTCTCCCCAACCACCTCCTCCAGCTTGTCCGGGGGAACACCCAGGCGTTCCCAGGCAAGCCGAGAGATTAAATCTCTCCAGCGTGTCCTGGGTCTGCCCCGGGGCCTCCTCCCTGTGGGACATGCCCGGAACACCTCATCCAGGAGGCGCCTAGGAGGCATCCTTGTCAAGTGCCCGAACCACCTCAACTGGCTCCTTTCAATGTGAAGGAGCAGCGGCTCTACTCTGGGCCCCTCCTGAAAGGTCAAACTTCTTACCCTATCTCTAAGGGAGATGCAAGCCACCCTTTGGAGGAAACCCATTTCCACTGCTTGCATCCGCGATCTTGTTCTTTTGGTCACTACTCACAGCTTGTGACCATAGGTGAGGGCAGGGATGTAGATCGACTGGTAAATTGAGAGTTTCATCTTTACACTCAGCCCTGTCTTCACCACAACAGACTGGTACAGTGTCCGCATCACGGCGGCCATAGCACCAATCCGTCTGTCGATCTCCCACCCCCTTCTCCCGTCACTTGTGAACAAGACCCAGAGGTACTTAAACTCCTCCACTTGGGACAGGAACTCGTCCCTGACCCGGAGTGGGCACTGGCGGGGCACTGGCGGAGCACCCACCAGGAACGAGTCTGGCCTGTTCCACACTCGTGTGTGGGAGGAGTTTGGAGAGGCCATGGAAAAAGACTTTCATACTGCCTCAAAGAGATTCTGGCAAATAGTCAGGCAACTCAGGAGGGGAAAGTGGTGCTCTACCTGCACTGTGTATTTTGCAGATGGAGTGCTGCTGACTTTGACTGAGAAAATTTTCGGGCGCTGGAAGGAATACTTCAAGGACCTCCTTAATCCCACTGACACATCTTCCGTGGAGGAAGAGAGTCTGTGGATGAAGGGGATGATCCACCAATCTCTGGGGGCGAGGTCACTGAAGTAGTTAAGCAACTTCTTGGTTGCAGAACCCCTGGGGTGGATGTGTTCCGCCCCAAGTTCCTTAATGCTCTGGATGTTGTAGGGCTGTCTTGGTTGACACTCCTCTACAGTGTTGCGTGGAAATCAGGGGCAGTACCCCTTGATTGGCAGACCGGGTTGGTGGTTCCCATCTTTAAAGGGAAGCCCAGCTATTAAGACATTCTTGCGCTAAAATATGTACTGTGCTTTCAATAACACATATGTGGTATTAAAATACGCCAAATGTTTTCCTTTTAAGCACATTTGACATAAAACCGATTTACCAGTAGGCCGCCATTGTTATTTACTTCTCAATGCACTCTGGGTAACCTTTCCAGTTTGAACCAGAGCAACCCGAGAGAGAGAATGAAAATAGTCAACTGCACTTAGTTTAGATGAAGATGAAAACAATCCGTCACACGAGGACGAGAGAGTGAGGGAAAATTACTGGTGTCTATGCGGCTACTGCTTGCCAATGGCAATGGCGACTGAGAAGGTTTGTTGTAAAGCACCAAAACTTTTTGAAGCCGTATGTCTTAATCCAGATGTTCTTTGGGCAGCCCTTGTTAGCCTCCATGACCAGTATCCAGTCTTTAAGTGATAACGTGATGAATCCTGTTTCTGGGCCCTAAGTATTCTCATTTAATAAGAGTGTTGTGTTTTCAACATATTTTAATGCTTTGTATATTGTTCGATTTAATCTCAACAAGCCCCTAAAAACAGTCAGTGATCACTGTCGGCTTCTCATGGTTTTTATTACTGCTAATCATTTTAAAGCTCAGTTTTTAAACCCTTACGATGTAACTACAGCCCAGCCCATGCAGCAGTATGTTAATGACTAACCTTGTATTGTGGATGGATTATCTCGGTGGTTCTCCTGACTGACGTTTCGTCCGTTTACAGCATCCTGCCATGCGATTGCATTTGCCCCTAACGTGGGGACCCTCACATTAACTTTTATCGAGTGGAAAAATTCCTCCGTTCGTTAGTGTTCATCCTCCAGCTTTGCTGTTTATGTTATGCTAACATAGGGTAGCGGGTCAGGGCTGTTCGGGGTTCTGTTTGTACAGTTATGTTTGTTTATGTTGCCATAGTGACGGGTGACGCCCTCTCGCTGCGACGGTGTGTCCTTCCGGGGTCAGAGGGCGCCCTGTGTGTTGTTGTTGTTGCCGCGCTGAGCAGTTAGCTAGCGGCAGTGTGTTCTTCTGCAAATGTTAATAAATGGCTGTGCTCCCTGGCTAGCTCACGGGAAGCAAGACCAAACGATACCTCCGTCTCCTCCTTGTCTGAGCTCGCCACATTGGTGTCAGAAGTGGGATAGCTCACCCTCGCTGTAATGGAGAGAGACATTCAGAGGCTGGAGCAAGCTGTCGAGGAGAACATTCCCCGCTTGGGGAACTGGCGATTGAAGAGAGAGGATGTGAGCGGCCATGTAAGTCCCCCGACGGGTCCCGATGGCGCGAGCGCACCGCGGTGGCGGCCCGTCACGACAGATGCTAGGGCAATGCTTCATGGGCTACCTCTGTCGACCCACGCGCCGAGCCCCCAACCGCGAGCAGTTATGCCTACCACGCCAGTTAAGGTACCGAAATACAACGGGCTAACCCCGCCAGAGCCCTACCTCTCACAAGTGCGGCTGGCCGCCAGACATAGTGGCTGGAGCGAAGAGGAGACTGCTACACACCTAGCGCTAGCATTAGAGGGAGATGCACTGCAGATACTCCTTGACCTAGCCCCGGCAGAGCAGCATGAGCTCCAGGCCCTCACCGTGGCACTCGAGAGGCGATTTGGGCAGCGGCACTCCACTGATCAGAGCAGAGAGCAGCTAACCAACCGGAGCCGTCGACCGGGGGAGAACCTGGGCACCTTTGCAGCAGATGTGTTGCTGTATGCTCGTCGTGGCTACCCGGAGTTTCCAGCAGCAGCCCGTGAGGAGCTTAGCCTGCATGCTTTTCTGCGAGGACTTTTCCCAGAGCGACTACGCCAACACGTCCGCCTGGCCATGCCTCAGACCCTCCGTGAGGCGCTCCTTGAGGCTGAAAGGGCCGAGCCGGTGCTCACCTCGCGACCTAACCAGCAGGTGCCCCCGCCAAACTACCCCCAAATCAGAGCCGCAGACTGCGACGGAGAGGGGGAGGTCGCCGAGATGTCCCAGCTGCAACCCTTGGTGCCCCGGGGCCGTCCTCGTCGACCAACCGACTGCTGCTACCGGTGCAATGAGCCTGTCCACGTGGCGCGTGACTGCCCAGCACCAGCCCCGAAGACCAGAACTACGCAGGCTCAGGGAAACGAGGAGGGAGCGGTGTAGCGAGGGGACCACCGGGACCAGACGAGACAGGCGTCGGGCAGCTACCGCTAAGCAGATTTCGGATGCCGGGGACTCCGGGTCATCTCCACTCGCCTCAGCCTCTCAGCCTGACAAACCTCCTTCGACCGAGATCCAGCATCGGGCAGGTCGACAGCATGGCAACGCTGATGCCCTCTCCGGACAGCTCTGCGTAGCCGTCGAGTGCCGCTACTGCCTGCGACAGGAGGAGCGGGCCCAGGAGGTGCTGGGTGTGGCTACTGCTCAGGCCACAGCCGGCGGAGGGGGGTGGCTCCCATTGACAACGCAGCAGCTGAAGCGGGAGCAGGAGGCCGATGCGACGTTGGTTCAGGTGGGGGCCTGGCTGGAGGCGGCGCAACGCCCCGCCTGGACGGGGGTGTTGGGACAGGAGCCCGAAGTGATGGCCTACTACTCCCAGCACAACAATCTGGAGATCCACGACGGCCTCCTGTACCGGAGATGGCAGGCCCCCAGTCAGGGCAGAGATCTCCTGCAGCTGTTGGTGCCTCGGTCTCTGCGGTCGCAGGTGCTTGAGCTGGTCCACGGCTCGGTGGGGGCAGGACATTATGGGAACGCCAAAACTCTCCGCCGCCTCAGGGGACGGTTCTACTGGCCTGGCTGTTGATGGGATGTGGAAGTTCATGTGCACTGCTGTGACACCTGCACGGCACAGAAGGGCCCAACTCAACGCTCCACTGCCCCCTTTCAGCAGTACCTGGTGGGGGCCCCAATGGAAAGAGTGGGAGTGGACGTCCTAGGGCCTTTCCCCGTCACAGAGTCAGGGAACCGGTATGTGTTGGTGGCTATGGACTATTTCACGAAGTGGCCAGAGGCCTACGCGGTGCCAGACCAGAGCGCAACGACGACGGCTGAGAAGCTGGTGGAGGAGATGTTCACCCGTTTTGGGGTCCCGGCTGAGCTCCACAGTGACCAGGGGCGTAACTTCGAATCAAAGGTCTTCGGGGAGATCTGCTGGCGACTGGGGGTGGAGAAGACGAGAACCACACCGCTCCACCCACAAAGCGATGGCTTGGTTGAGCGCTTCAACCGCACGCTGGCCACCCAGCTCGCCATTCTCACCAGCCGCCACCAGCGGGATTGGGACCGACATCTGCCCCTGGTCCTTTGGTCGTATCGGACTGCGGTGCAGGAGTCCAGCCAGTGCACACCTGCCGCTCTGATGTTTGGACGGGAGCTCCGGACGCCTGTGGATCTGGTGTTCGGGTCCCCCCCCGAGCCGGAGATTGATGGTGGGCCAGAGATGGACTACTACAGGAGGCTGAGGGAGCGGCTGCAGGTGGTTCATGACTACACCCGCCAGGCCCAGGCCAGCGCCGGAGTACGACAGAAAGTGCCGAGGGGGAGTTTTCATGCCTGGCGACAAGGTTTGGGTGTACTGCCCGGTTCGCAAGAGAGGAGTGTCCCCCAAACTCTGCAGTCACTGGCAAGGGCTGGCGGAGTTCGTGGAGCGGCTAACAGACGTGGTGTACCGTATCCGCATGCTGGGCCCGGGGCGCATAGTGGTGTTGCACCAGGACAGGCTCTCACCGTACCGACCGCCCGCTCCGGCAGACGCCGGGGCAGGGGATGATGGTGGCACCCCATGTTCTGACCCGAGTGACTTGGTGCGCCAAAAGAAGGCACCTGGACATTTGCAGGACTTTGTGTGGGGTAATGGGGTCTGACCCCTTAGGTGGGGGCTATGTAGCGGGTCAGGGCTTTTCGGGGTTCTGTTTGTACAGTTATGTTTGTTTATGTTGCCATAGTGACGGGTGACGCCCTCTCGCTGCGACGGTGTGTCCTTCTGGGGTCAGAGGGCGCCCTGTGTGTTGTTGTTGTTGTTGTCGCGCTGAGCAGTTAGCTAGCGGCAGTGTGTTCTTCTGCAAATGTTAATAAACGGCTGTGCTCCCTGGCTAGCTCACGGGAAGCAAGACCAAACGATACCTCCGTCTCCTGCTTGTCTGAGCTCGCCACAATAGCTTGTCGCGCTAGCGATCACATAGCACATCATTATATACCAGCTTGCCCAACTTCAGTAACCCTACAAACGTCGCTTCTTTTTACTTTCCTGCCATCATTTATGTTGGAAGTGATAGCAGAGCTGTACATTTTAATTTGTTTAATAAATCTCTCAGTCAGAACATGGTATATTATATTTAGATGGAAGCTAGCGAGCTAACTCCCTGCTAACTTCTAACTCCGTTAAATGTCATAAATTCTGTTTTCATGGATGCCTGGATGTTACACTTAATTAACAATCAAACTTAATTGTTACACCTGGCAGAGCAGCCACACTGACCAGTTTATTACAAATTAACAATTTGAGACAGTTTTAGAACTGTCAGCAATGCTGCAGCGATCATTTGACTTTTGCAGCGGAGTTTGGGCCCAGTCATGGCTAATAACGTCAGACTCAAATACCGGATAGTGCGGGTCTACCAAGTCGTAACCAGGTCACTAACAGTGTGTTCACACCGAACGCGATGGACGCGAACAAAACGCCCCTAATTTGACGCGTGCACATTCGCGTCTCAACGCGTGTCCAAGAAAAATCCATCGCGCGTCAAAATATCATATTTTGACGTGCGTGAACCGGAAATGTGGGAGGAATGTGGGAGGAATGTGGGAGGGAGTTGTGCCAGACTGGTATCTTTGCAAGATGGCAGCTGTCGAGCTAGCGCTTGAAGAGAGAGTCTCCCTTCTCTATGTACTGTGGAGAGCAGAGCAGCGGCGTAAAAGACATCCTCGCCGTACCTGGGTCCATCAGGTCCTCCAGAGGCGTGAGCAGTTTGGTGAGTTTCACCATTTGCTCCAGGAGCTGCGCCTGGATGACGGCCAATTCCAGCGCTATCACCGTCGGCCAGTTTGAGGACCTGCTTCCCCTCGTCGGTCCCAGCATCGCCCGCCTAGACACCAACTACAGACGCTCAATCCCACCTGCAGAGCGCCTGTCCGTCTGCCTGAGGTAAGTAAAAGTATTTAATACGGTAGTCCTTTATTGATACCTGTGCTAATATGCTAAACCATCCATTTATACACTGCTAACATGGATGTGCTATGCTAACAGTGAATGCCGTCGGTGTTTACTGATAGCAAACTGTTGTACAGAGACGACCCTTTATAATATTTCTAGTGATACTCAGAAGCTCTCATCAAGTCCCGATTTAATTCGATTTATGCTGTTATCAGTGTTTGCATGATAGCATGGCTGTGGTGTCACATCAATGTATGCGCTCGGTGTTTGCTGATATCAAACTGTAGCATTAGGACCACTGAGTTAACCTTTGTAGTGATACTCACTCCTTTTTATTTAGACCTGGTTTAATTCTGGGATAGTTGAATATTTGTATATAATCCCTGCAGCTGTCAGACTCTATACAGGGCTCACCAGCCTTTATTAAAACAGAGTTAGATAAAACTGAACAGTTTGGTTCATCTTTAGTTACATGGTTCTATCTTGATAAGCTGTCTTATCACAGATTAATTTTTCAAAAATATTAATGATTTAAGCAAGGAAAGGGCTACATGTCAACATACAACTCTTTATTTCTATTAATGTCTTACTTCATTCCTACCTGATTGACATGTTTAGGAATTATGAGTGATTGGCTCACTGTAGTTGTGAAAGTTGCTACCAATCAAATTATGATATGTTAAAGTTAAAACAAAACACAACTGTTTTAGATATGATCTAATATACATTTTGTAATTATCCTTATAATTACAAAATGTTTTATGTAAGATTTAAGTTTTGTGATTTAAATCTGACATCACAAAAGTATTTTGGAATTTGAATAATGTATTTTGTAACTGCAGTACACATAATACTGATTTTGAACAATTTTGTCCAGGTTCCTTGTCACCGGGGACTCCTTCACGACCAAGCATTCAGTTTCAGAGTCGGTGTGTCCACGGTGAGCCAGATCATCCCCCAGGCAGCGACGGCCATCTGGGACTGTCTAGTGGACGACTTCATGGCTGTACCTTCACCTGGAGACTGGCGGTCCATCACAGAGGGATTCCAGGAGCGCTGGAACTTTCCTCTGTGCTGTGCAGCTCTGGATGGGAAGCACGTCCAGACAAAGGAGCCCCATATATCATATAGGAGACACACACATTGATATACACTAAATATTTATTTCATTTCTTTTTTGTGGTGCCCAAATTGATGCACCTGCTTGATTTTGTTTAAACAATTATTGCACACTTTCTGTAAATCCAGTAAACTTCTTTTCACTTCTCAAATATCACTGTGTGTCTCTCCTGTATGATATTTAACTGACATTTGTTATTGTAACAACCAAGGATTTATACAGGAAAATAATGTCTATTAGCAAGGTTGCCCAAACTTTTGCATCCCACTGTATTAGTATATTTTGTCATTAGTATAATATGAAATAAATTCTACATGTGTCAAGCTGTGTGCCAATATATGCGGTGTAGTAGAACTGAGACATTAGTCTTTATAAAAATTTATTTCAAATAATATTAAAATTTACAAACATTAAATATTAAACATAAATATATAAAATATACATATTTACAGAGAGACAGGAATAAAAAGGACCCAGCTTAAAGTGGAAAAGCCTCAGGGAGAAGGAGGAGAAAAATAAGAACATTGTTTCTGCCCTGGAGAGCCTGCTGCCTCATCAGAAAACTACTAATCGCTAGGGTCCAATGTTTCCAAATTTAACACAGATTTGCTGTTTTCAAAAACGAATTTATAAATGTGAAATTTCACTAATACTCTTGTCTGAGGCGGCATGCTCTCCAGAGCAGGAACAAGGCTGAGGAGGAAATGCTCCATTGAAGACTGACGTGGCCTCTTCAGAGACTCCAGGATGGCCAGCTCCACCGCCGATGGACCGTCCTGGCACCCGTCCTGGGACCCGTCCTCCTCTGTGGGCCTGTAAAACACAGCACAAAACAACACAAAGTAATGAGAAGGCTGCTACTAGATTTTCATTTTCAAAATTGAAAAAAAAAAAAACAGGATGTAATCAGATTGGTTGTAGATATTTAGCAAAGGGAATCACAAGGGAATCCAACCGAGTAAAAAGCTATCAGTGCTTGCTGTACATACCTGAGGGTGCAGCAGCAGGAGAAGCAACAGGTGATGGCTCTGCTGCAGAATCAGTTGGCAGGTGTCTATTTCTGAATGAGGGTCATAGTTATGGGTGTGTTTTTTGCTTTATTCAAGTTACAATTCAGATTCAATCTGAGCAATTCAAATTTGAATTTAACTTTTTCAAATTCAATTTCTGATGGCACAAAGTTCTGCCCAAAGGATGTTGTCATTATATTTTATTACATTTTTTGAGTTTAGGAGAATAAAACAATATTTAACATGTTGTTGTGTACTAAGAAGAGATTAATTTAAGAAGTTTTAATTTATGCATTTTTGAGCCAATGCTGTATTAGTTTGTAATTGTAAGAAATATATGGTTAAAAATGTAAAGAAGTACATTTAATGAGGTGCAGTGAAAAGAAGTGCCTGTAATTAGTAATACAAACAGTTTATTAAATTTTTCTATTAATGTAAAATATTTGTTAATGGTACAGAAAAGATACTGTGAATAAACATAATCTTCCGTTTTATAGTTGAAGGATATGTCTGTAAGTAGCACAGAAAATATACTGTAAATCTACAGAATTTTCAATTTTAACATTTACGGAAAAGTCTATGAACTTATGTAAAAATACAAAAAATGTACTGCCAGAAAATTACCAGAACATTTTATTTTTTTCTACAGAATTCTTGTTTACAGTGTCCCTGCGTCCCTCACTTATTTTCTGGTGTATTTTTAATTTTATACTTTTCAAAGAGTTAACATCACAGTTGCGGCTGTAGAATATAAAATACAGAAATGACGTGTTTTTCAAGTATCTTTATGACTCAGTTTGTTATAATTTTTTGGCCACTTAAAATATCTTTTTTAAATTGTAACATTTGTTGCGATTTCTGCTCCCCTCTTAAAAAAAACCTTTTAATGTCAACAAGACTTTTTAAATAGATAAATAAATGATCTATAACTAATCTTTGCCAAAAAACTAATTGAAGCTTCAACCTTGGGACAGGAATGTTGTTTGTGGCTCAGGAAATGGGTGTGACAGCTCAAACCTGGAGAAAACGGAAGCTCTGCCACGAGCGGCGAGAACAGTCAGCCCACAACTACACCGGTAGAGAGGAAGCAAGACGCAAAATTTAGATGTGGGGGAAAACCCCGGAAGTCCTGGAAATATGACTACTCATTGACTTTAAAGTTCCCAATTAAACAGAAGCAGACCTGAATAATAATAACAACAAAACCTACTACCATAACCAACAGCACCAACAACAACAATAGTAATACAAATCTTAAATCTTATTCTTAAGACTTCTTAATCTCAGTCACAGCTTTCAGATAACTTTCCAACTGTGATCCAACTGCTTAAACAAGTAAATACATTCCTTCACTACATTCAGCCCAAGTATGAAGTCTGGTTCTTCTGCTTTTCTTGGTCCTATTTTTTCTTATTTATCTCTCATCAACTACAGAAAGTGTCTAAGGCACTGATGAAAGCTGGTTAGAGTAAAACATGTAACCATAGATCAGGGGTCTGCAACCTGCGGCTCCGGAGCTGCATGCGGCTCTTTAGTCTTTATATTGCGGCTCTACGTGGTTTAGAAAAAAAATGAGTATTTAACTGAAGTGTATTTTATTTGTGTTAGTTCTTTTTAACTTGTAGTTCTAAATTGGAAGATTATTGTGATCTTGAAAGGTAAAAATAAAATTATGTTAATATTTTTAATCGCTCAAAATAAGCATCACACTTGCATAAACCATACCCGCCAAAATGCCATGTATTTATCGAGACTTTCAACCCCAGGCAGGCCAAGTATGGATCTTCGGATCCACATACGTATTTGAGCAGCTATTCTCCACCATGAACTATAGTAACAACAAACACCGCTCATGCCTCACAGATGACAGCTACAGTCCTGCGTAAAGATGAAGTGACTTCGTACAGCCCCGATTTGCAGACGCTGTGAGCTGAGGTTCAGGAGCAGATGTCCCAATGTAAACATACCACGGCAGACCCGACAATGTTTGCATAAACATGCTTTTTTTCTTTATTGACCACTTTTCACACATGGTTGCTGTAGCCACACAGCCAGCTGTAGCTTTCCAGCTCACAGCCCAAAACACACCAACACAACAGCAGAGAGAGCACAGACTTTAAGCCGGCAAGGCTTGATTGCAGATGCCACTCAGGTGCGTCCACTTCCCTGCAGCAGCACTGCGGACCATGCCTTGCCACACACATTAACCAGGTAAAATACATATTTATGCATATATTTTACAAAATATTACTTTTCATTTTTTAGCAGCATAGTCCCTTTTTCAAATTATTTTTAAAATTTAGGTCAAGACTCCACTACAGGCTGCGAAATCCCAACGGTGATATAAGGATGACGGTTCACTACAGTTTTTGTTTGCTATATGAATAATTTAAGTTCAGCTTTTTAATTCATTTAAAAGAGACCTTCAACTGGATGTCTTTCTTTTTTTAAAATATTTTTTAAGAGTTCAAAATGTGTTCAGTACATAAATTTAATTTAATTTCTCTGTAGCACTTCATGGATTTCATAAACAACACACTTTAGTTGTTTATACAAAGCATCAAGGTAAAAAACAATAATAGTGTTGTCTTTATTTTAGATGTCAAAAAGTATTTGCGGCTCCCAATGTTTTCTTTTCCGTGGAAAGTGGGTCCAAATGGTGTTAAAGGTTGCTGACCGCTGCCATAGACGCTGAGCATAGTCTTTTGGAATTTAAAGTCTAAGGCAATAAGACAGTGTTGTAGTTATGGCTCTCCAACAGCTTGTATGCTGATTCAATGTGATGATCATTCCTGCTCTCTTCCAAACTATCCATGGCAGTCTCTAGAAAATCCTCACCCATCACAGACCAAAAGGATTTATAAAATTCAACAGAAAGACCATCTATGCCAGGAGTTCTACCACTCTGAAAACTGATCAGAGCAGAGACAGTTTTCGATTGGCTTCAGCCACCACATGAGTGAGTCTCTTGAAGAAACCGTGGCACAAACTGGGATTTTCTGAAAGATCACTCCTAAAAAGGTTGTTATAATAGCTGACAGCAAACTTCCTGATCTCAGGGGGTTCTGAGATTGTGGAGCCATTATCAGACATTAGAGAGTGAACAATATTTCTTTGCTCAATCTTCTTTTACAGTCCCAAGAAGAAGTGAGATGGGGCATCCATCTCTGTGACACTGAGGAAACGTGGCCTGACCAAAGCCCCTTTGGTCGTCGTGCCTAACTGTCAGTGCTCCTCACATTGTAATTTTCCCTAGAACTATCACTGTTCGTAAAGGAATGTTTTTCTACTAGAGCCTTAGCAGCGACGTCCACCCTAGCAACAGTGGATCTGCCCGCGGTCTCAGCAGGGGGCGATTGACGTTTCCCCACCAGGAGCCCTGGCCAGCACCTGCTCTCCAACTGCATCATCCACTGGCTGTGTGTTTCTTAGCCTTTCTGGTAAGGATCGAATTAAATGCTCTTCTCCACCACAACCAAAATGGTAAATGGACTGGTTGTTATATAGCGCTTTTCTACTCATCTGAGCACTCAAAGCGCTTTACACAACTTGTGCATTCACCCATTCACACCCATTCGCACAAGCACATTTGTGCTTTATAGCTATAGCACAAGTGCTTTATAGCTAACATTCACACACATTCATACTCCGATGGATGCATCGGAGAGCAATTTGGGGTTAGTATCTTGCCCAAGGATATTTGGCATGCAGACTAGGGGAAGCCAGGAATCAAACCACCAACCTTCCGATCAGTAGATGACCTGCTCTACCACCTGAGCTACAGCCAACCAAAACATTTCACGTTCTCTGACAAAGCAAAACCATGTCATTGAAACCATCTTTTTTGAAACTGAAAGACAGGTTTAGCTCACTGACTGCCTTCTGTGACACACAACATGTTTAAGGAGCACAAATTGGCACAACAAAGAAACCATCTTTATGGGTGAAACTACTTGGCCATACTGTGACAGCTTGTTGGCTGAAGTTTCATTTTTTTTATAAATGGAGGTGCATTTGAGATGGTAATCTTTTTAGCAGGGTGTCTGTGAAGGTTCTCAGTCATCCAGGTCATCGTAGTCAAAGGAGCTTGCAAAGAAAAGCGTCTGGACTTCTTTAAGTTACTTGAAGACGTTTCACCTCTCATCCGAGAAGCTTCTTCAGTTCTAAGGTCAAATGGTGGAGAGTCCCAGATATAAACCTAGTGGGAGTGTCCCCCCACAGAGGGACAAAAGGACCCCCTGATGATCCTCTAATCGCCTGAGCCAAGGTGTGAAACTGGGTGTGGGTCCCAATCAGCCAGAGTTTTGGGTGAGTTCATTGTGAAACCTGGCCCCACCTTATCATGCGAATTCCTGAGATCAGATGGCCCAGGATGTGAGTGGGCGTTAAGGCGTCTGGGAAGGGATCTCAAAACTGGATTATAGATGGCCTTTTTAGCAGGGCTAACCAAGGAAAGAACAGGCGTGAAAGTGTCATGAATAATGACAACTCTTTCCACCAAGTCATTAACTTTAGATATGTTAACAAGAAAGATAACGATCACACCATTCATATGGGATGCAGATTTTAATGCTGTCATAACCCACCACATCTCCTACCAGCCTCCTCCACTGAACAGTTCACAGTTGGTGTGAGTTTGACAGCATGACGGCGTGTCAGCTTCTCAAACTCTGCGTCACCATCAACAGCGGGCATAGTGCCAAATCAAGCCAGTAGCAAACAAACAAAACAATATTCGTGTGTTGAAAAAAACTATGCTAGATAGCAAAGAGAGAAAAATCACTCAAAACAAACCACTCACTCCGACACTCCCATCCGCAGCTTGATTCACTCTGCCATTCACTCAGAGAGACAGATAGATAGATGAAATAGTTGTATTTTGATGTTGATTTGCACAACTAATCACCTCTATGATAAATATATTGTTGATTTTCTTCAAATACTCACCACTGTTTGCTGAGTTTATGCCTCATTCAGAAAATGCTATATGATTTTTGTTTAAATTTTTCTTCTTACATTGGAAGATAAGTGTAGTAATGGCACAAACAGAGCTGACATTAACACAGTATTGCACTAGAACAAATTTAAATATAATTTTGTCACATTTATTTCAGGATATGTAAACACCCTGTACAATCACATACTAACAGAAGAACAAGAAAATGACATAACCACCAAATAATGCAATTACAGATAAGTATGGACGTTCATTACACCTTCAGTCAGCTGATAGTTTTATATTTAATGGCATCAAAAGCTGAAAGGCCAGAGAAGCTGGCGAATGTTTTATTATTGTTTTACATGTGCTTAAAAGAATTATTTCAGATAAAGGCCAGACTAGCTTTAGCACAACACTCAGAGAACAAAACTGAACAGTAATGAAGACTTCTCAGTTACAGTAAAACATGCGTACGATTACCTCTTTATGTTCATTGTGTTGACATATTTAATCAAATTGCTAAAGCCAGCATTGTAAAATGAAAGCAAATTGGATGACTTTGAACATTTACTCTGATTAACTGAACAGTAACTAGACGGTTCCCTGTTAACTTTAATAAACAGGAAGTCGTTTAAAAAATAATGAAAAATAAAAAAAAATAAAATAAAAGGAGTTGCACCATTCAGCAAGCTCTGTAGGATAGATTTATTCACTTAT
Organism: Simochromis diagramma; assembly: GCF_900408965.1. Classification (NCBI taxonomy): domain Eukaryota; kingdom Metazoa; phylum Chordata; class Actinopteri; order Cichliformes; family Cichlidae; genus Simochromis; species Simochromis diagramma. Next base: position 3,797,419 of record NW_024386948.1, read on the forward strand.
TTATTTGACTTTTGAGCTTGACATTTTATTTGAAAGCCTGAGTCACTAATTAGCACATTAACTATTTAAAAATTTAGTTACTGCAGGGCGTAGTGCTTGGTGTTTGCCATTTGTATTTCTCAAAATGCACAGGGCGGCATCGATTTTTAACATTATTACATGCCACAATCACAGGCTTATGCTTTTGTATCACATTAAGATTACAACCATATAGAAACTGGATGTCATATACCAGTATGACTGAACTGCTGATACACAAGTTATCTTGTGTATTGATTAGGCGTCGACCATTTTGGCTGCAAATCCCTTCGATATTCACCTGATCACTGCTCTCAATGAAGGACTGCAATGAAGTTCTGCACCAGAGGTCTTTCCTTTTCAAAAATCTAATAATAATGATAATAATATTATTATTTTGTTGTTGTCTGTATATTATATTCACATAATCATATAATATCAAGGAGGGAACTATTCATTTTTTAACTCACCTCTCCCACTCAATTGGAAGACTTCGGTCAAATATATCTTGAAGGATGTGCCTTTTGATAAATTTTTTATATTGACTTGGGGGGCTTGTGTCTTCACAAGGTAAAGAGTTCGCAGTCATGGCTACAGTGACCATTATGGCAGTCAAGACAGCAACACTCATTTTGTCTACAGTGAAAGAAAGAAAACAACATTGACTGAGTAATGTGTTTAAAATCAATACAGCTGGGATGATGAACAGTAGCACTACCAGTCTGTGTTATTCTTTTACCATAGACATCTGATATTATTAGTATAATTTGTATAGTGAGACAAGCAAGGGTGCTGATGAAAACTGAACGTTTTTGTAATAACTGAATAATTTTTCCTCTTACATCTTCGCTTTATTCTTCCTGTAAAGTAGGACAGCACTTTACATTGTTCCTAATGAAGAGGCACATTTACAAAATTTTAAAAAGGAGTAGAACCTGGATTTAATTTCACACACACACACACACACACACAAATCAAAAATAACATTAAATACACGAGGTGGCACGAATATGTAGAGCAATAGAATAGGAGACAGAAGTGTTGGCTTACCTTTCTTTGATGTGGTGCTGGGGAAAACTGATTGAAGCTTCAACCTTGGGACAGGAAAGTTGTTTGTGGCTCAAGAGACGGGTGTGACAGCTGAAGTCTGGAGAAAACTGAAGCTCTGCCACGAGGTGGGTCCATGCAGCGAGAACAGTCAGCCCACAACTACACTGGTAGAGAGGAAGCAAGACGCAAAATTTTGATGAGGGGGAAAACCCTGGAAGTCCTGGAAATATGATGATTTTGACTTTAAAGTTCCCAATTAAACAGAAGCAGACCTGAATAATAACAACAAAACCTACTACCATAACCAACAGCACCAACAACAACAATAGTAATACAAATCTTAAATCTTATTCTTAAGACTTCTTAATCTCAGTCACAGCTTACATATAACCTTCCAACTGTGGTTCAACTGCTTACACAGGTAAATGCATTCCTTCACTGCATTCAACCAAAAGTATGAAGTCTGGTTCTTCTGGTTTTCTTGGTCCCTTTTTGTTTTGTACCTGTCATCGACTACATAAAGGGCCTAAGGCACTGATGACAGTTGGTTACAGTAAAACATGTGACCATAGACACTGAGCATAGTCTTTTTGTATTTAAAGTCTAAGACAATGTGAAAGAGGTGTAGTCGGCAATGGCTCTGCAACAGCTTGTGTGCTGGTTTAATTTGATGATCATACTCTTTTGCAAAGGAGAGAAATTAATACTGATTTTTCTTCAAATATTTTATTTCTAATTTAAAAGTTTGTTTGTGGAGCACAGGTACAAGAATTATTATAGGTACAAATGTAAACTATATTTTTTCCAATGCTACATTATTATCTTAAATATCTAATATTATAATATTAACAAAGTAAATTAGTTAAACTGTCTTCACACTGTGAAGACTTCTTTAAATATCACTGTGTTTGACCCTATCTTATCTTATACAGGAAAATAATGGCTATTAACAATATTGCCCAAACTTTTGCATCCCACTGTATTAGTATATTTTGTCATTAGTATAATATGAAATAAATTCTACATGTGTCAAGTCGTGTGCCAACATTTGCTGTGTAGTAGAACTGAGACATTAGTCATTATAAAAATTTATTTGAAATAATATTAAAATTCTCAAACAGAAAAACATTAAACATAAATATATAAAATATAAGAATTTACAGAGAGACAGGAATAAAAAGGACCAGCTGCTCTCCAGAGCAGGAACATGGCTGAGGAGGAAATGCTCCATTGGAGACTGGTGTGGACTCTTCAGGGACACCAGGGTGGCCAGCTCCACCACCGATGGACCGTCCTGGGACCCGTCCCTCATCTGCCTCGGAGCCATCCTCCCCTGTGGGCCTGTAAAACAGCACAAAACACAAAGAAATGAGAAGACTGCGACTAGATTTTAATTTCAACATTGAAAAAAACAAACAAACCAAAAACAGGATATAATCAGATTGGTTGTAGATATTTAGTAAAGGTGATCACAGGCAATCCCACCGAGTAAAAAGGTATCAGTGCTTGCTGTACATATCTGTGGGTGCAGCAGCAGGAGCTCAGGGACTGGGGATGCTCTGCTGCAGAATCAGTTGGTTCTATCAATACAGTATTAAATGTTAACAGGTTGAATATAATAATCATAGAGTAGACAGTGGTCCCTCATTTATTGCAGCAGGGGTTCTCAGAATAACTAGCCCCTGGTCACGCACTTTATACACTGTTTATTAATAAACAATAAAATATATTCCTAAATGACAACATGCATAAAAGCAGAACGGTATTTGTACGTCAGTGGGAAAATAGCGGTGGCTTGCTAGCTTTTGTGCGGCTTCCCCGGGTCAGTAAAAACTTTCAAAAGAGAAATGAATGAACTTACCAGGTTGCCCGATCTCTTCACATATCTTCCTCCAAGCTCGGTCCTTTTTATTCCTGTCTCGGTACAGAAAGCAGCTGGTGTCGTACAGCTCCGAGTTGTTTGCTACCGCATTGATTAGCCTTCCCCTCCATTGAAGTATGAAGGGCTTTGGCTGGACCTGCCCCTTTGACCTAGGTAACAGCCACGTCACCAGGCTCCTGATTGGTTGTCGCGGCGAGATTTGACGCTGGAGTTCAGATTTTTCCAACTCGAGCGGTAGACGCGAAACGCGCGTATGCACAAAATGCAACACAAAAACTGACGCGCGTGGTTTTATTTGCGCGTCAAACGCACCAGACGCGCTACACTGACGCGCGTTTCACGCGTTTGGGCGTTTTGGCGTTTTGGCGACGCAAATCTGCTTCCGAATTTTCGCGGGACCCGCAATCGCGTGTCATCGCGCCTTTCCATTGACTTTACATGTAAACCTGACGCTCTATTCGCGTCCATCGCGTTCGGTGTGAACACACCGTAATAGGCAAGTTAATTAATACAGTTGCTACACTATAAAAAACAAAACAGGTTAGCTGAATGAGAGCACCTATACAGCCGACAACCAATACACGTCATCGTCCCAGAATACGTTGTGTGCGAAAAAACATGGCCTCTCCCATGGCTCCAAAATAGTTTTAAACAACAAACATTTAATGAATAACAAAAAAATTGTAGTTATTCTCAAGTATGTTTTTATGTAGGGGACATAATTTGTAACATATATAGAGTAACTTGTCATAATAGTCGTGGTTTGCTTTAAGAAAGGGGACCGGAGGGTGTGTTCCAACTACAGGGGAATCACACTCCTCAGCCTCTCTGGGAAAGTCTATGCCAGGGTGCTGGAGAGGAGAGTCCGTCTGTTAGTTCTTTCAAATACATTTTTATATTTTTTGAGCAATGATAAACCCAGCTGGATTTTACTAAAATTGAGGAGATTTTTTGGTGATTGTAATGACAGTGCATTGTCATACTTAAAGGGAAAACTAAAAGTAGACAAAAGTAGTAAGATCAGCTTAATCTAATAATTTCCAGTTTTTTGTTTTGTTTGTTTTTTTCAAGCCAGACACGGTTGGGTTTCGAGCCATATCTGAACTGAATTCTTGGCCAGCATTTATTGCAGATCTGTTTCTGACTGAATATTCCTGAGACCTTGACGTGTTTATCAGATTTACCAACCAATTAATATTTTAAAGTTGCAGACGTTTTTCATCTCTTAAAACCAACTTGTTTCTTAAATTCCTTATTTCATGTTTCTTGATTTCACGAGACAGATTATTCATTGGAATAAACTCACTGAAAAAAATGTATTTTAGAATAAAACAGTTATGAGATGGGAAACAAAATATATTTTTGGTTGGTAGGTTTAACTTGAGTAATCAGATGTGTATTTATGCATGAGAAAGTTAATGCTCTTTGGTGATGCAGTTTGTCTGTTTTTAATTGAAGAAAGAAAGGCTAATCTGCTGGGTTTTTTTTAAGTGCTTCAGCAGTATCACTTCATCAATAAATCCCTGACCTGGTATGAGGCTCAGAGCTTCTGCAGATTAAAGTACACTGACTTAGCAACTATAAATAACATGGATGATGAAAACCAGCTGATCAACACACTGGACGTGACATCATCATGGATTGGACTTTACAATGGACAGACCAACAGGTGGCTTTGGTCTGATGGCAGCGGTGTAACGAGCTTCACCCAATGGAGCCCTGGTGAACCAAGCAACTCTGGAGGGGTTGAGGCATGTGGACAGATGTATGATAACGGCCTCTGGAATGATGCTCAGTGTGGATTAGCCATGGCTTATGTGTGTTATGAAAGTGAGTAAATGACACAGTGATCTTTAAAGCAAATGTAAACTGATGCAATTACATACAGTGATTAAGTTGGAGAAGACCGAGTAGATTAGCATTACTATTGTATGTGTATCAGTGGATGGTGTGTATACAAATTCTTGTATTTTGGGATTACTTAGTGCAAAAAAATAAAAATACATAAACAAATATTAACGAATTCTGCATGATGTCTGATTCATTCCAGTAACATATATTGAAATTATAAACAGAGATGTGTCCTTGTTTTACACAAGAAAACACTGTGTCATGCTACATGTTGTTAGTGTTTTTTAGGTCATTGTTTTGTGGGTGACAAAGTGTGTTTGTCGGCTGTCAACCTTTGCTAGTGTTCTGGAAGAATGAGTTTATTTGAGACCTGAATGAAGTGTTTTGGTAGTTGTAGTGCATTTTGAATGTGAAATGAACTGCTTTGCCAAGCTGACGGTCAGTTAGGAGGATTGTGTGAAGTGTTTTGCAAAAGTGACCTAAGTATTGGGAAATGTGTCCTAGCGTCTGTAAAAAAACTGTAATCAGTGCCAAGAAAGAGAACAGCTCCCTGGTTCTGGACACAGTAGGATTATCTGTGATGTCAGTCTCCAAAACTCCTGCTACATTTTCATTTTGTTCCATGGCTTTAAGCTTAGACTTCAGAATGAAGAGGAATGTTTTGTGTCTTTCTTTAAATCCCACTGGACTAGTTTCTGAAGCAGAAACAGATACCTGAAGAGATGTGGATTAGACAGAAAAACATAACATAATTACACTATCATGCATAGTGTCCACCCCATACTGCCTTCTTAGTTTATGCTTTCTGACATGAAGACTAACAAAACTAGATGCTGCATCTCTCCCAAAACACAACAAAACACAACAAAAAACAAATCAAAACAAAAACAGTAACCATAGTTGCAGCACAGATGTTATAATTTGCTATAACATTTTGACAGCTCAGCTAATGTACAGGTAAACCCTTTGAATCAAAACCTCATTCTTCATTGTGCTTTTTTTCACATGGCTCAGTCTGATGTCAGTGAGAGTGGATATGCTTGATATGGTCAAGTCAGGTGCACAGCCTACCTGCTGGGGTGCTTTTTCGCTACCTACATTTAGGGCACACTGCCCTTATAGGCAGCGAGTGCTGGTTGGTTGCAATACCTGTACCTATCCAGCTGGCTTGCTCCAGTTTCCATAGGGAGCTGTGCAGGATATTCCTCTTCTTCTGAGGGCCCACGATCAATATTTTAACAACCATAACCAGTACTGGCCACTGTTTACTCGCATGGTGCAAGTTCAGCAGTCCGTGTATTTTGTTTTAAGTGTATGTGTGCATGCGCGTTTGTGGTTTCTTGTTTTATTAAAATGTACACTTTCTCAAGACTGTGAGCCGCGAGCTTGGTGCTTGGTGTCCTTGTAGAGTTTTTCATTGACTTTTAACATGTTTTTAACTTGAGAGACAGATTTTGTTTTTAAAACAGCAAACTAAAGACACACCAGTAGCCGTCGGACCTTCAGTGGTGGGTCGCTCTTTTAACACTTAATATGACTACTTCATGTTATGGATGCACAGTGTGAGCATTCAGGTCGCATCACAGCATTGGGCCGTATGGTGTGAGTACCTGCATCATGACCTACAAACTTCTAACCTCTGCAATTCAATTGTACAGTTTGAGCAGGAGCTGAATCACACACAAAAAATGACACAGTGCATGCCAGCTTAACTCCTGTCCATTGTACAGTTTTATGTAATCCAAGACAGGTTGTGCCACAGTTAGCTTTATTGTTTTATTCTTTGTTTTATTTGACCAACACAAAGACATACGAATATTGGAGCATCCTTGAATCTCTACAATCTTTTCTGGTTTTTAAGATTTTGTATTTCCTGGGAATGGAATTCCCCTAGATAGCATTGTCATTTTATTTTTATTATAACCCCTTTTGATCGCTTTGTCACATCTGGACATTAAATTATCGAATCACCAAATAGATTTATGATTTATTACAGCTTGGATTGTTAGGTTCTTAACTTACAAATTTTAAATAAAGAGAAAATTTAACTGTTTTTCTGTCTTTCAAAAACACACAAGAGATATTTTAGCTTACTCACCTTTTAGGAGACCAGAAATTTGTCTTAACGGTTTCTAATTACAGTGATATCATGCAGTATAATTAAGCTGTTGGTTTTATTATCAAATCATTAAGATCCAATACCAGCGTCTCTTAAACGGAGAAGAATGGACTGCACGGCAAATCACTAAAATTAATAAAGATCATCCGCTGAAAGGTCCTCACAATGATCAGAATCGACTGATTTCTGTGATTTATTTATTGTAATAACGTTACTATATTCATTTGAACAAAACAGAATATGTAACAGGTCAAATTGATATCATTCAACAGATCTAGTAAACCCTTAGTTCAAAATTAATTAGGGCCCAAGCACTGAAGTGCGAAGGCCCTATTGGTTCCGAAATTAATGGCCTTTAACATGTTGAACTCATTAAATTTTGTACACGTATCAGGTCTGGTGAAAAATTACATATTTTAATAGGTTCACATATGGGCGGTGCAAAATTGCTCTAGAACACCACCTATGCATTGTTAAATGAAGTCCTACAAACACATAGTTTGAGTCACATGGATTAAATTTGGTAAACATGTGTAACATGGCGAGACAAACAAAAGTCAGTAGACCGATTGACGCAAACCCAACAGGAAGTCCACCATTTTGAATTGAAAGTGACATTTTAGTGCTAATTTTGCCATTTCCAGGCCAAACTTGTGCGAACTCCTCCTAGGGATTTGATCAGATCACCTTCATATTTGGTCAGTGTCAACTACACCGCTGAGTTTTTGTCATAGGGTGTGGACATGGCGCCACAGCAAATTTCAATCATTCACCATGAAAATGTTATTTGCTCTCCCTTCCTACATACATAATTACTGCGTTGATCGTGGCTCAAGAGTTGGGCGTTTGCCTCGCCTTGGGCAAGACACTTCACCCGTTGCCTACTGGTGGTGGCCAGAGGACCCGGTGGCGCCAGTGTCCGGCAGCCTCGCCTCTGTCAGTGCGCCCCAGGGTGGCTGTGGCTACAATGTAGCTTGCCATCACCAGTGTGTGAATGGGTGGATGACTGGTTGTGTAAAGCGCTTTGGGGTCCTTAGGGACTAGTAAAGCGCCATACAAATACAGGCCATTTACCATTTACCATTTTACATTGTTCAAGCTGGACCAAACTTCACACATGTGATAAGGCTCCCTTGCTGAACATATTTAACTGCTATATTTAACATCAGCAACAGCGCCAACTAGTGGGAACAGAAAATGTCATGTTTTACACTTTTTGGTATAGCATAGAGGTGGATGACCCAAGCCACCTTTCGTCAAAAGGCGTGACACGTTTGGAAAGATTGATATTTGTAATCAATGGTTAGAGTCCCACCCAGTGGGAAGAGAAATTAAATCTATCAGTGTGACAGCAGATCGGACTTGCTGGGTGTAGGTGTTGGGAGCAGGGGCAGATCTAGAAGGGTGGCATGGAGTGGCAAGTGCCACCCTAAAATGATCCTTTGCCACCCCAAGTGCCACCCCTGTTTTGCACATGACAGTGTTGTTTATTAAAATAAGATTGCATTAACAGTTTGAGCGTAGTTACAGTCAACATTGAATATAAATGCTAAAACTGAATATATTGCATAGTGTCCTGGATTTTGCCACCCTCATGCAACTCTAAGAAAATTTCTCTAGATCCCCCCCTGGTTGGGAGTAGCTTGACACGCCCTCTCAACACTGCTTGCAGCTTTCATTGTTTAATTGTTGTTGCATTCCATGTTTAGAGAATAAAGGCTTGTTTTCACGTTCACTTTTGCGTCTGTGTAAGTTTCGCTTCTGAGTCCTTCTGTCTTCACGGCCTCAGCCATGACAGTCCCACATCTTTGAAATGATTTTGCTAATCGTCTTTCTTAAAGACATGAGAGAAGATCATGAACCCTAAATTGTCCTCTAATTATTAGGGGTGCAACGATATTCGTATCGATATTGAACCGTTCGATACAGTGCTTTCGGTTCGGTACGCATATGTATCGAACAATACAACATTTGTAATTTATTTTATCAATTTTCCTTCTGACGATGCTGTCTGTGTTGAGCGCTCAGTGAATCTGTGTTCGACTACTCCGCCTAGGCTGCACTGTCGAGCGCAGATTCACTGAGCGCTCAACACAGACAGCATAGTCAGAAGGAAGAGCGCAGGGCAAGCTAGCGAGACAGAAGTTAAGCTCTACTTGCAACATTCAGATCTGGCGTTTGGAATTATTTTGGTTTTCATGTGACGTATGACCCTGAAGGTAAGCGAGTCATGGACTAAAGTAAAACAGTATGTTGGATGTGCCATGCAATGCTCAATTACATTGGTGTGAACTAGTGTGTTAGCGCAGTTAGCTCGTTAACGTGTTTGCCGTCTAGCCCCATGCACGGAGCGATCGGCGGTAGCTCGTTAACGGAGATTTGCCGTGTTGTGGCGTTAAGGTCATTTCAACGAGATTAACCTGAAAGCACTAGTGGGAACACAACGAATATGACTGCACATTTACGCCGACATCATCCTAGTGCAAAGACAAAAACAACAAGCATGCTACTAACTTTAGCCGAGTCATTTAGACAGCTGTTAGCACATGATTCTCCTTATGCTGCTGAGAATATAGCCCAGAAGAAGCGGATAGTATAGCTTTTATTTTGGAAAGAGCCATTTCTCTGTAATAAACTCTCTTTTCCAAAGATGAGTGATTCCTCAATCAGATACAGGGCTTGCAATATCGCTAGCCCGACGTCCCGGAGCTAGCGATTTTTTCAGTCGGGCTACCAAAATCTATCTCTTCCCTGCCCGTCGGGCTATTGTAGGAAAAATATATGTCAATGCTTTTGCATTCTTTCAGAAATGTAGCTGGGTAATTATGTCATTGGCATCGGTGAGCCACTGTCAATATGTGACATATTGAAGTCGCGTTTGAATTTGCGCTTGTTTTTTTGCTTTCACTTTGCAATCGCGTGAACTGTGTATAGAGAGCAACAGCACTGATCTGTGAGTGATGATAATTTGTGCACCAATTCCTCTGACATCGTCTTATTAATTGTTAGCTTACTATGCAAACATGACAAGTGAAATCTCCCGCAGCTTAAACATGTGAGAGGTTGATCGCGCAGAGAATCGCTGAGCTTATGTGAGTGAGTGTGTAAAAGCATTTCAGTTCTGCTGAGCCAAATAAGACAGGTCAGGGTGAAGAAGTGACAGCCAAAGAAAAGCTTACCACAAAACGGAGAAGTTATGACAAATCAGACTATAAGGCAAAAAGAAAGTGCAGCTTTATGGTTTCATGGACAAAAGAATTTCTGTGGCTGCAATATGATGAGCTAAATAACCAGGGCTGCACATAAGTGGTCCGCAGGTGCGCATTCGCTGTCAAAATAAAAAACACGCACAAGGGTTAGGGTTAAATTTAAAAACTGTACTTTTGAGTTAAAATATATATTTATAATTTTAATAAATGACAAATTAAAAATGCATGAACATTTTTTTGTATCGAAAAAATATCGAACCGTGACACCAAAGTATCGAACCGAACCGAACCGTGAATTTTGTATATCGTTGCACCCCTACTAATTATAGAATGACTCATAACAGGATTCAACAACCATTCTGCAACAGCCCCACACTATGTAACAGCGATCCCGAGCGGCGCAATCACAAACAAATCGCGCAGTACGTATAAAATACAGATTTCCCAGGCACAGTGAAGGCAGCATTTTCCCCGCATCAACCTGCTCGGTCTCAGTCCGCCAGCTGTCCGTTTGTCTTCCGCACAGGTTTGTGTCAACTCGTCCTTTTGTGTCACATCCAGAAAACTCCAGATGGGAATCTAAATGCCGGCTGTCTGGAATATTTCCCCGCGGACTAACCTGGACTGTGTGCGGACACAGAGGGAACAAGGGGGGAAAAGCGGCAGCGCTAACGGGCGGTAATGTTAATACGTTAGCCACGGCAGGTGCACCACGGCCACGACTGACAGGCTGTCAAACCGCAAAAATCACCGTTTCATCTCTTCACAAAGCTACCTTGGATACTCTGTCGAGGTAAGGGGACTTTAATGTCTGTTTGTGCCGTTTTTTGTTTTGTTTTTTAACCCCGGCATCTCGACGGGGAGCGGGAGATTAGTGTAGCCAAGTTAGCTAATTGTCGGTTTAACACTTTAACGGACAGAGGCGATCGCAGGTTTTTAAATCCGTGACACATTAAAGGCCCTCTGTTTTAATCAAGGGCTGGACGCTTTCATGGCAGCTTTCCAGGCCTGTGTGTGTGACGGGTGCGACACTGGAAACCAGTGCTGACCACTGGGAACTACGCTTTTTTTTTGTGTGTGTGTCATGTAAACAGCAGACTGATTTTGTTAAACGTGTTCAATAAACAGAGGAAGACGGGACAAGTGACTTTGCCCTGTGGTCTCGACAAGCAGGAAGTTTTACTTTCAATTCCAGGCTTTATTATGCAGCATGTACAATTAGGAGGAAGCGAAAATGATCACGTGACACTCTCAAGCGTACTTAAAACAATAACATAAATATTTAAGAACATTGCAAGTGTTTATAACACCTGCTCTCCGTGGAAGTGCTCAACTTTGTTTGTTTTGGTGGTGTTTGTTGTTGTTGTTGTTGTTGTTGTTTTATCAGTGAAAGCCAGATCTGCTCAAGTTTGCCATCACGAGAAAAGGAAAAGTTAGCACATTTTGACATTTGAGTCTCAAAGAAAAATTAATACTCGTGATTTCTTTTTTCTGACTGTAAATGACTGGCAGCACATTGAAATTATGCAAACCAGCTGCAAAAAACTGCATTTGCCTGGTTTATTTGTTATGAAAAGCATAACAAGTAAACTGTTTTTCTCTAGGCCTTGTATGTTTATTTTTGTGTTTTTAAGCTATTAATTTGACAGAATACAATTTGAAGACATTCATTAGCAATAAACTTAAACTTGTTTCTTCTGTTTTCAGCAGCCTGCAGAAAATTAAACCACACTTTAGGAAACGCGTGGAGTCCTTTTTTTCCTCCTGTTTCTTTTCCTTTTACTCTCTCCTATCCCGACCACCTCACCCTCTGTTTCCACGTCTGTCCCCCCTCATCATTGCATCTTTTTCCTATTTTGGGCCACGTCTATCTGTCTCTGGCTCATTTCCCCTGCCCTCACATCCAGTGACATGGCCTCGGCTGAGTCACCGCAGTCCAGTGTCCTTCAGGATGAGCTCACCTGTCCGGTGTGCTTGGACTTGTACCGGGACCCTCACTTGCTTCCTTGCGGGCACAACTTCTGCAAGACTTGCCTCGATCGCCTAAAGCGGCAGGCAGAGCGGAGTCACTTCCGCTGTCCAGAATGCCGTAACAGCCACCAGTGTAGCACCAACTTTCAGAAAAACTTTAAACTTGCCAATATCGCCGATGACTACCGTCACAGGCGCAGGATTCGCGCCATGCCTCCCACAGCTTTAAAATCAAGGGATCTGCCGTCGTCTTCTCTCGTGCTGCAACCTTGCAGGAATGGGATCGCTGTGCCATGTGACTACTGCCCTTCAGGCTCTGCCGAGGCACCGGCTGCCAGTGCTGCTGTGGACTGCTCTTCTGCTGCTTCTGTTTCTCAACAAGGGGGTGATAGCGAGGGAGCAGCAGCTCCTGCTGCTGCCGCTTCGATGTTTGCAGTAAAGACCTGCTTGAAATGCGAGGTGTCGATGTGCCAAGAGCATTTAAAGCCACATCTGGAACTGCCGGCATTCCGCATGCATCCTCTCACCGAGCCGATGAATGACTTCTGGAAGAGGAAGTGCCGTGATCATGATGAGATCTACAGGTAGGGAGGAGGAGGAGGAGATGGCCTTTTGACTTTTTCATGAAGAGTAGCTGAGTGCCTGTAAAATATTTATTTATTTACTAGTGAGGATGTCGCGCGCCCCCCCCCCCCCCCCCCCCAGGCTTTACTGATTTGCTCTGTTGATCAGCTTTTAGTGTTCATTTTTATCTGAGCCCTGTTATTTTTACTCCAGATACTACTGCATTGATGACAAGATATGTGTGTGCAACGCCTGTACCATAGAGGGAGGACACTCAGGACACACGATCAAGACTCTGAAAAATACAATGAAGGATTTAAAGGTACACTCTTTACCAAAATTAGAGTTTCTCCAGTCTGTAATGTTATGATGATAAAGAGGTTTTTTTTTTTTTAATGGCTAAACACTGAATATACACGCACTGGCCACTCTATTAGATACATCTGTTCAAATGCTTGTTAATGCGAACATAATCAGGCATTAACTCATTTAGGTAAGTAGAAATGTTGAAATTCTAATTGAGCATCAGAATGAGGAAGAGGGTACTTAAGTGATTTTGAATGGTTGTTGGCATCGCATGGTCTTGTCTGAGTATTTCAGAAACTGAGATTTTCCCACAGAACTGTCTGTAGGGTTTGTAGGAATGGTCTGAAAAAGACAAAATGTCCTATGAGTGGCAGTTGAGAATTTATTTAATTGTTTAAGCTGAATGAAAGAACCACAGCAGACCCGGCCACATTTTAGCGCTGTCCAGCGTATACTTTATGCCCTCAGCTGTTTCAACACTGCTTGGCTGTAGCTTTGCAGCTCCCAGTCTCACACACCACCAACAGCAACAACAACATATTGACAGGACGCACTTCTTATTTTACGCTCAATCTTGGAGTCCCTTCATGTTAAACGTGAAACCGTTTTGTGCCTTCATTCGCTTTAAACTTACTCGGCTGCTCTTGTTTGCCAGGGGGTGCTGGACAAGCAGCTGTACAGGATAGAAAGGAAGTACAGCATGGCTGAGAAAAAATTCCAGGAGCAGAAGGAGAAGGAGCGGCACAGTAAAGTAAGAGGCCTCACATTTCACTATCTAAACATAACTGATACATTTTTTTTTTTTTTCTTTTTTTTAAGTATGTTGTTGTTGTTGTTGTTGTTGTTGTTGTTGTTGTTGTGGTGTGTGTGTTTTTTTTTTTTTTTTTTTTTTTAACATTTCTTTTTTTTTTAAAACTACTATTATTTTGCACTTTTGTCTTTTCAATCCCAGTTCTGGGAGGCCTGTACCTAAACATAAATACTGACTCAGCATAAGCATGTGCCAGTACTACTTCTAGTTCTAGATGAAGCCTTTAAGAGACTTCTGTAAAGCTCATTCCTGAGGAAAGCAGGGATGATCACGCTGGTGGCTGGAATAATTATTAGTGAGGGCTGTGTGGTATCAGGACACAGGTACAGTTTTTCCAAAGCTCCTTATTTATTCAGATAAGGCTAACACAGCACCTTTTCCTTTAGCCTAAACTAGAGATGGACCGATCCGATATTCGTATCGGCATCGGTCTGATACTGACCTAAATTACTGGATCAGATATCGAAGGAAATTTAAAAAAAAAAAAAAAAAAAAAATGTAATCCATCCATTAAATATCAAAAAAGTTCCTCACAAAACTTGCAACACGGCGTAACTCTGCTCATAACCGTAGCATGTCGGAGCAGTATGCGTCATGTGATAGAGCGGCTGTGTGTTTTTGGAGCCTCGCTACCAAACTGGCATTTCATCTCTGAGGAAGTTATCCCAGAGAGAAGTAAAGCAAGTGTGTAAGTTCATCTCTTAATGTTTGTAAAGCGTTCCCGCGTTAAGCTTAACAACTGATATATGGAGCGACTGCCTCTCTCTCCCTCTCTCTCTTGCTGCTACTTCAATCATGAAACTGATTAATGATCAGCTTTTCTGTCGTGACTCCCGTCTCTTGTTTGTTTTTCGCCCACTTCGCGCCAGAAAGAGGAAACCAGCGGCTGAACAACAGCAGCATGTTTAAGCTTGATAAGCTGTTGTTAGAATGTATTTAATATTACTTTCTACACCAGGATCTTTTCTACGTAGCTGACGGCTTGGTAACTGTGCAGGGGCGGATCTAGCAAAGTTTAGCCAGGGGGGCCGATAGGGCATGAACAGGGAAAAGGGGGCACAAAGACATACTTTTCTTTCTTATTCTCATTTAAAATGTCTCGCTTTTAATAAATAATTATCTGAATCTTACACCCAAAGTTTTAATCTGGTGTAAAATGTATAGAAGTCCATTACTGTATATAGTAACTATTAAGTCTAATATATATACCCTAGTAAGCTATAGTACTTTTTCCTTTGGGAAGATACCATCTGTGCAGTCTGCAGTTCTGTTGAAGAAAAATGTTGAATCTATTTAATTATTGTGGAAAAGCAATTGATTTCTGTGCATTTTTTTTTTCTTTTTTTTTTTTTTTTTCACCCTGCATCAAATTAAAGTTGATTACATCAATTAAGCATCATGAGGTGGAGGGTGGTTCCCTTTTTTGTTTTGTTTTTTTGCTGGGAGTTTTAGAACCCTATTAGTTAGGTTGCTTAATATTTCCGCTAAGTACTCTGTAAAATACCAGAATAGGGAGGATGGTGTAGGTTTAAGTTTATTAGATTGATCAGTTTTTGCTGAACTATGAAATAATTTGGGTGCAGTGTATTTTTTGCATACAGGTATAACACAATAGCTTTAGTGTTTTTGTTTTAAACTTTAGTATGAACTTATACAAAATGCAGCAAGATATTAAAAAAAAAAAAACAAAAAAAAAAACAAAACAGTTCTATTGATTAAAAAATACTATATCGGCTTCATATGGGTATCGGCAGATATCCAAATTTATGATATCGGTATCAGACATAAAAAAAGTGGTATCGTGCCATCTCTAGTCTAAACCACACCAAAGTTTTATGAATGTAAGGCCTCAGTCATCCCAAAACTAGATAAAGTCCACCCAGGCCTCTGAAGGTGCAGATTGACGCCTGTAGCGGTGCTGGGTCATCATGTTCTAAGAAGCTCTGCTGCATGTTACCTTAGAGTTAAATGGAGCCAGAGACCTCTAAACAGAAGAAACTGTTACAGCTCACAGGATGTTCATGAAAACCACTTTGAAGTTTCTGCAGTTTCATTTGTTTTAGTGTTTTGTATATTCCATGCAGTGATTGGAGGGGAACCTTTTCAGCACCATGGAGAGCAATCTGGAGACTTTTTCAACATTCATGCCCATGATGACTGTATAACCACAACTGTACAGTACTGTGGCAAGAGGCTCAGCCACTGTCAGTTCTCCTCTGCATAGAACAGCTTGTTCAGCTTTGTAAACAGGGCGCTCAGGGCACGCGCTTTTTAAAAGTCCTTCTCACTGTGTACGTCCTCCTTGTATGACTTCCCCTTCTGCTCTTGCCTCACCTGATACTGCGCTCTGAATCAACCAGCTCCACCTTTCCCATCAGCAGTCAGGCAAAGAGCACAGCCCAGCACCACCACTGTTTAACAATTTACTAACACAAAATTTGAATCCTAAAAAAGAAGTAATATGGCCAAAGTTGAGAACTTGAATGGGTTTTAAAAAAAAAAAAAAAAAAAAAAAAAAAAAATTATAATTATAAATAAGCTTAATATGGTAAGGAGTATAATAAGGAGGGTTTTTTGTTTCTTTTCTTCTGCTCCCTTAATCACTTAGGCTTGCTGATTGATTTGTTTTTAGTACCCAGGATGTCTTTGCTATGGGCACTTGTTTCTGCTTCAAAAAAACCAAGTCAGGCAATGCTCTGACTCAGGCTTGAGTAACTCTAAATTTCAAGATGCCTAAATAAAACTTCTGAGTTATTAATTTGAAATTTTAACATTGTAACACAAAATTTGGATTTACAGATCCTGGAAAAAAAAATCTGTGGCAGAAATGAGCTTCCATACCTTCCCGACGCAACCCCAAAGGGGACGGTCTCATCTGGTTAGGTTAGGTGAATGTGTAAAGCACTAGACCATTTACACATCACTTATTCATGTTGAGTAAATTAAATTCTTGCACTTTTGCACCATCGTCCAGCTGATTGACTTTTTCTTCTTTCCGTCGCTTCCCTCGTTAGAAGTTTATGGACGACACCGAGCTGTGCTTGACCCGACTGGGAGACGAGATGAAGACCAAAGCGCAGAGCTTCATCGGCAGATTGCGAGACTGTGCACGCGCTCACTGTGACATCAACAGCCCGACCATTCAGATGAACATCATCAAGATCACCAAGGACCAGGCGCGCTTACAGGAAGTCCGCTGCGGCATCGAAGGTCTCATGCTCGAGAGCGACCCTTTCCGCTTCATCGAGGTGAGACTCTAACGCGTCACTGTCAAACTGCGGCCGTGATTTTTACTCTTAAAGTACGGAACATTTTCTTATGACATTATTGAACTGATCCAAAAGAAAGTTTATCCTGCTGAAGTTAAAAGCTGTAAAAATACCAACAAAATGCTGTCATCAAACTCTCAGACTATCCTGCTAGGATGATGTAAATGTGATGGTTTATATTCCAGGGCTGCCCACCAAAGTACAATCTATGTGTGGAGAAACACATAGATTTGTTTTAATAATTGATTTATTTGTGTTGATGTCTGTTTTGTCTTTTTCAGGCATACAGGACAAAAGGAAAATAGTAAGTTTTTTTTTTAAATACATCTCAATGGTGCCAGGTTCTTAACTACAGAGCGACTTGAACAGGTTGCTTGAAATGTTTGGGAGATTTTGGTCCATGTTGACATGACGGTATCACACAGTGGCTGCAGATTTGCCGGCTTTACATGCATGATGTGAATCTCCAGTTCCACCACGTCCCAACGTTGCTCTATTAGATTGAGATCTGCTGACTGTGGAGATTGTTGGAGGACAGTGAGTTCACTGTCATGTTCAAGAAACCAGATTGAGATGATTCAACCTTTGTGACATGTATGTTGCTGCCATGTGATTGGCTAATTAGATATTTGCATTCAGCAATTCAACAGGTGTACCTAACAAAGTGGCCACTGTGTGTGCGTATATCACAAAAAACCATTAGAAGCATGATATTTAAGGAGTTTTTACCAGCACATATTGTAGTTTTACTTAAACTGATTATTATAGACTGACTGAAGTGCTTAGTTATGTGTCAGCATGGTTGCAAACAATTAGCGATTTAAGACGTGTATACATGGATGAAGGAAGCAAACTGTCACTTCTTTTGTCTTTGTGCACTTTAGTTACCGCAGGCAGCTAAGGAAAACCATGTTTTACCCAGAGTATGTCGACATGGAGACGGAGGGTGTGGGAATGACGATGGAAGAGGAAATGAGAAAATTTCTGGAAGATGAGCTCCGGCCTCACATTAGCGATGCTATCAATTCCCTGTGTAAGAAATATTCAGTCATTTGCTGACACTCGTCACTGTGTCTGAAACGGCTTCACAAGCCTCTAACCCGAAAACATCTGGCAGCGTAACGATTTGTGCTGTTTCAGCTCTGCTCAAACTTCTGTTTCGTTTTCTCCATCAGGCTACATTTCTGATCCTGAGGAGGAGCAGGACGAGAATGAGGAAGAGGCTCCGGACGAGGAGGAGGACGATGAAGATGAAGACGACCTAGATGACAGCAGCGAAGAGGAAATGAGAAGCGAGGGGGAGGAGGAGGAAGACGATGAGGAGGAAGATGGGGTGGGACCGCATGATGATGATGATTATAGCCCGGAGGAGGAGGAGGAGGAGGATGTTGAAGAGGAAGAAGAAGAAGAGGATGGGGATGAGGAGGAGGATGACGAAGAAAGAGGAGTTTAATAGCATTATTTTCCACGTAATGAAGCACTTTGAAGTTGATCCTCGACTGTGGACGAGTGCACAGTCACATGACAAATCGCTCGTCTTCATGTTCGCAGAATGTGAAGATTAAGACTCAAGAAGCCCCACAATTTGCCTCCAACCCTCACACAGCATTCAGACACATGCCGGGCAGCGAAAGCCTCCAGTTCAGCTGGACTTGAAACAAATCAAGGGCTGAGAATGTGCTGAAGTGACTCTCACCCTAAACATGTGTCGCACACTGGCAAACCTAATTCAGGTGCTTTCCTTTAGAATCATTCGCTGGACATGAATGTGAATGTATAACGGCTCAGTTTGGGGAAACCTTTGCACGTCTGTGACACCAGATTTTCGAGCACTTTGCCAAAAAGATTTTTTAGAAAGTGAGAATTTACTCTTTCACCTTGTTAGCTAGATTTGCTCTAGCTTGATTCAAGAACTTTCTGCAAAACGTTTGATACAACAATAGCTCCAAAGAAAGCCCTTCGATCAGAACTTCTGCTGAAGGCTCTGAGAAATCTGCTGGAACAGAACCTGTGTATGAGCTTGTGATTGTTTCAGCATTGTAAGCCAAAGAGAAAAGGTTGTGAGTGAGAGTGTGTGTGCATGCATACTTTAGGAGATGTTTGTCTGCTTGGCATGATGTTTAAAGAAATGTGCTAACAGAAGTTTACTGCAGAATGACGTTTTGCTTTTTGTGCTTTAAAAGCAGTTAATGCATTTACAAACATGTAAAAACAAAAATAATTGTTCCTATGCACAGTTCATACATTCTTCTTAAAATACCAGTTTTAGGTGATGTGTACTTTCGCACTTTACTACTGTTAAGGCTGTGGTACACCTGAAACCTTTGAATGTCGACAGCTGAGTTCCATTTTGATAAAATTATTTGAGGGGCCAAACTTCAGGAATTGTAAAAATTAAAAATAATAATAAAAAGCCTGGTGAATGTGCACGGTTGTCACGGTGTTGTTTATGTTGCTGGAGAAATGTGACGTAAGAGTTTGTATTTTTGCTTTGTGTACAGGAAACGCATTACTGCAGTTTGATTAGGACATTTAAAGCTAACAGGCTGAAGACTTTAAACACAGGAAAATGGGCAAGAAAGAAAAGAAAACAAATGTCACATATCCCTAGCATCCTCCTTTTCTGTCACACCAACCTTCTGTTTGTACTCCTCCATTACATCCATGAACCTCATCTGTGCTCTTCCTTTTTGCCTGGCAGCACCACCTTAAACATCTTTAGCTGTCCCTCCAAAACCCACATTACTTTTCTGGTCATTCCCAGTGAAAATCTTAGCATCTCCAGCTCAGTCGCCATCTCTAAACCGCACATCTAACATCTTGTAAACCTTCCCTTTCAGTCTAGCTGCTATTCTTTCACTCAGATACTCTTCTCCACCCACTCTTCCCTGCCTGCACTGTCTTGTTCACCTCTTTGTTAACTGTCTGTTGCTTTGGTTGGCCATAGGTATTTAAATTCAGTCTCCATTGCTACCTCTCTCTCTTCCACCTGCTCTCACTACACGTCACAACATCATATGCAAACATAGTCCACAGACACCCCAGCCTGACCTCATCGGTCCATCACTGCAGACTAATAATAATAAAATCTTAGTTTAGGCCTTTAGTAAGTGGGATAGTTTAGAGACAGCTTTCAGTACAGGAGTAGCCCGTTCAACCACGCAAGCCATGGGGCCCCAATATATTTCACTACACTGTAGAGGAGAAGCAACCACCTCCTCTAGTATTTAAACTGTTGTGTATTATTGGCCTATAACATGTCAAGCTCATTCTGAGCCAGAAAGAAAATTCTTGTCACAAAGTGACTTTTGCATATCCATATTTATCTGGGTGAAAGTGTCACTGACATCAAAAGTCTCTTCTTCACGAGAGGTGGAGCCAAGAGGGAAGCATGGATTGTGTTAGCATGAATCACAGTTCTACAAATACATTTTAACTGCCCCAAGGGAGTGCATTTTAATGCAGAGGACAGAGCAGCAGTGCCAGATCTAGAAAACTTTACATCATGAGGGTGTAAAAGAGGGGCAAGATGTCCAGAATGGGAAGAATGTGAAAATCCCTTATGGAGTCAACAAAATATCCACTAAAATAAAACATTTATTGTATCATTATATATTCAAAGAAAATAAACGTTTTGGAAAAACAAGCAATTAAGACAGCTGAATAAATATCAAGAAGAATATATAGAATATAAAAAAACAACATCAAGACGAGTACGAGTTGAAGTGCTTGAAAGTAGTGCAATGGTCTTAGTTTATACTTTTAAAACAGGCCAGTTCTTTATTCTACATATAGCCCCTTTGTAAATCATGTTGTCTACAGGTTATTTGCCAATATAAGAAACTATATTAGGCATAAAAAACACAGAACATACAGAAACATCTGTAATCACGTTTTGCCACGACACCCGGAACGGTTGTACTCCCGTGTTTAACCGACGGACAAAAAACAGCACGGACTTCCGGCGTCTACACCAGTGCGTGTGTTATTGCATGTTATTCATCCTAAGCAGATGTAGTTCTGTGAGGAGTTTCGTCTGAGCATATCTGACATTAAATATCGACAGAGAGAGGCGCAGTGATGAATCCTGTCTTCCGGAAGGTGACGTCCCGCTTATTTGTTTTTTCTCTGCTACAGGTTTGCTGACTTCACAGAGGTCACAGCTGTGCTGGAGCTAAGTTAGCTTCCTGTCAGCCAGCCCCGTGTTTGTGTCGTTGTTGTCTTTTCTGGCTCCTGTAGAGGTAACTGGAAAAACAGAGGATGTTGTAGATTGAGCTGCCAGGCAAGGAGGAAAAGAGGAAGACCGCAATGGGTGTTTATGGTTATACTGAAGGAGGATATACAAATACTGCTGTGCTTCACAATTGCCGGGATACACTGTTAAATTTAAATGAGTGTGATAAATAGTGGATTTGACAGGTGATGTTGTCTCCAGGTGCAGGCGTCTGTCGCACAGCAGGCGCTCCTGCTGAATAAAGCGCTGACACCTTGCCGGTAAGTCTTTGCCTTGCTTTTTCGGTTGCCCCAGTTGTAGACATTATATGTTTAATTTAATTAAGCATTTAGGTTAAATTTGTCAGTTTTTAAAACAGATTGAAGCACAGACATTTACAACAAGTCTCAATTGTTAGACGGTAGAATTTGTTTTATGTTTCTAAACACATCGCGGTGAGATGATTTCTCTCCTTCTGATACTATTTATGATTAATCTGTGTTCTGTAATCTTTAAAGGGCTGCACCGTCCATCCAGCATCCTGTTTGGTGTAAGTATTTGTTTCCTGTGTATGCAAACTCAATGCAAACTGCTCGTGGTGCTGCAGAATATTTAAAGTCTTGTTTGTTCTCTTCTTAGGCACACACTCTGTAAATGAACGACAGTACAAGGGCATGCCAACCCACGGCATTGGGAGGTGGAAATATCTGTTACCTAAGCAAGCGGTAAGACTCCAAGTGGAGAATATATTGATTGGCTACCTGCTAAATCCAGAATTGAAAATAAAAACATTCTCCTCACACACACAGTTTTGAATAATCACGCCCATTTCATCTTAAAGACCTCATACCACCAGAGTGTCCTCACAGAACTCTTCAGTGTCAGACTGCTGGCTTACTTGTGGTTCCCAGAGTGAATTTTAAATTGTTTGCAGGATAGAGTTAACTGAAGACACTGTCTGGCCCTTTGCTGTTTTGTTGCTTTTTAGCCGAGGAAAAAGAAGGACAAGCACCAGATGAAACGGGATCATGTCTGCGACAGATACAGCGTACGGCACTCTGAATGTGAACGTGTCAGGATATGACATGACTGTCGTGGAACATTACTCCCAGTACATCCATAACTTCTGCAACCGGCTTGGCATCAAAGTAGCTGACAGGTGAGGATGTTTGGATGGCAGGTCTGAGGTTTCTGATCACTGCAGGTCAGCAGGTAACATTTAACTGAGTCACTTAAGGAGCTGAGATGCAAACCATGTCAAGTTCAATAGGAACATTTCCATTTTCTGCTATAACTGCCCCCTGTTCATTAAGATTAGATGTTTGAAGTTAAACTGTTTTTATTCTTTTCCATATACGAACAACATTAAATATGATTTGGTTTATTTTATTGGTAGACCGGGTATCAAAGGTCCCCGTCTTCTCTCTTATGTGTGGGTAATTAACAATTCACTCAGCCGATAGAAGCATAGTTAGGATGAACTGCAGGTTTGTATAAGTTGTTTTTCCCTGTAAAGGATGGAATAAAAATTATTTAGATATGCGTTTCACATGAAGGGACTGACACAGTTAAACTGTTAAAGCAACAGTAAGGATGGTAGATGATCAAGTTTTAAACCTTGATATATCAGACTTTGGTCACTAGATGGCAGCAGAGTTCCTCTGCATCTGCCAAATATATTACAGTGAGTTGTTTTGTTTTTCTTTGTAGTAGACTTAAGTAGTAGACTTAAGCTTTAATGCTCTTTAATGCTTCCCACGTACAGCTATGCTTTACCAAGAAAGAGCACAGAGGTCATGCTGATGCAGGAGCAAGGCACCAAGACGTACGTAGATGCTGTCCTCAAGACTCACCACCGAGTCGTTCAGGTAAGACCTGGCTTGTTGTGTTTTTTGTGGTTTTGTTTGTGCTCAAACTGCAGGTGGTTTTAAAGACCTAACTGCTAACGGTGTTATTACTTTTTGTCCAGCTGAGCACTCTGAACGCCGCGCTGTGTCCCGTCTTCATGGATGTCCTCTTAAAGAATCAACCAGAGGGAGTTCAGCTCTCTGTGACGGAGGTGAGTAAGCTGTTGCATGTTCATTTTTTAGTCCATAACTGTTGGAGAACATTAGAAGTGCTCACTATAACCAACCAAACTCCATCTTACTCTTAAAAGCAATGTGCATGTGTAGTTTTTGGTCATATCATAATTTTTACTACTAATCCACTTCTCTCCCTCTGAACCTCCCAGCACACCGAAGCTGATTTCCAAGCACGGTTCAAGGCGCGTCCAGAGCTGGAGGGGCTCATCGCTCAGATGAACCAATAACTTTCCACCTCATTATGTACAAGTATCAGTTTGATCTAATTTATTACCCATCATTCCTCAGTAGCATCCTGTATAAATGGATTATCTGAAATGGAAAAAAACTGTGCACATTAGTCTCATTTTGTGACCTTTGGGAAATAAAACCACGCTCATTTTTCCATCTTAAAATATTTTCATATTTTATTTTTCTGGTTCTTCTGCTTCATGTAAAACTTTTGTTCACTTTAATACACATCATGTCACTGTACTTTTTTAACCTTTGGACACAAAATGTAGTATTTTAATTTCTGTGACTAAAGTTAGAATTGTAGCAATCAGGTATTTTTTTAATTTAAATATAAAAGTTCAGAATATTTTATTTGCCTGTATTCTGAGTAAACATTAACATCTGTATCCCATGTTGTAGAAAAACATAAAAGAAATTAAATTACACAGATAAAAACAAGATAAACAATTAAAAAAAAATAAAGGAAGGTTTTTTTTAAACAAGACAAAAATATATATTTGGTTGAGTTAAATAAAAAAAACTTTTAAAATGTGGTTCATATTTTTACATTCCCTAAACAATACATTGAGATCCCTCAAGCTCATATATGAGAAACCTCAGAGACTTGATCCCTTGGACTTCATAGAGCTCATCTTTGAATAATCTCTCATTCGGCTCATTTAAATTTCTCACAGCATCAAATTTCTCATTGGAGATCAGATCTTTTTCCTGGAGTTTGTCTTGAACGGCTGCTGCCTCGCTCACTGTCCATCAGAGCCGTTGAATGGCGATCCATGAAATGCTGTCCAGAAAAATAAAAAGCAAATGTAAAACATAATAAGATACAGTAATGCTCTACATTATAGTCATGAAAAAAGAAGCTGTTTTCAGTTATAAGGTTTTACATATCAGCACCTAATGAAAATCTCCTGGTCTTTACAAGACTGTAAAATTACTGAAACTTTAGATGAACAGCAACATGATGTCATTATTTAGTGAAAATTAAACTTAAAAATAACTAAGCACACTGCTCCCTGTGCAAGTAACAGCCAGGTGCTGATACAGAAATGCACTTGATTATTGATAATCAGCATCTCTACGAAAGCAGTCGTTCAGTAGTTCCCTAGTCTGGAGCATTCAGGTGTGTGTTAACACAATTCCAAATAGGAAAGCAATAATAATTTTTAAAAAGAAATTGCTGATGTTCTTCAGTCTGGGAAGAAAGATCATTCGCAAACAGAAAACATTCAAGACAGCTTCCAGTCAACACAGGAGTCACTATCCCAGTAAATTCATCCCAGTATCAGACCATGCCCTGCTCAGAGAAACTGCAAGAAACCCAAGAGCTACATCTGAGACTCTGCAGGCCTCAGCATGTTGAGGTTAATGAGAGTACAATTAGAAAAAGACTGAACAAGTTTTGAACAGGCTTTTTTTGGAAAGAGGGAAAATATCTTCTATCTAAAAAGAACAGCAGTAATGCTGCATGTGGGGGGAAAAAAGCAATATATTTTGGATAGGTGAGACCTAAGTAGGCATGTTTGAACAAATACACAGCATTACATTTGGAGAAAACCAAACAGCATATCAGCACAAACACCTCAAACCAACTGTCGAGCACGGCGGTGGAAGGTGATGGTTTGGGCTTTGTTTTTATAAGCGACGGGATCAAACTGGAAATCGTGCAAAGAGACAGTGATCCAGACCAAAGCGAGAAACTTTACAGCCAATGGGTGAAAAAGAAAGACTGCTTTTTGTTTCTCTCAGGTTTGTTTTTAGGTTGTTTCGGAACCCAGTTTTCTTTTTAAATTATGTCTTGATAAGCAAAACATAAGATTTGAAAAAGGAATTTACTTTATAACATAATCATGGATTAAAGCGAACCTCTTACCCTGTTCTTGGTGAATACTTGTGCTTAATAGTTCATCTGGAATAAAAGGGTTCAAGCTGGTCAAATACTGGCCCTGGTCTAATACTTTAGATGAGCTGCGTTAGGGCAAATATGCATAAGCACTAACCTGTTCCGATAGTGCACGTCCACACGGTGTCCTTTTCCTTTCCTCCTCCTGCGCTCAACTTCAAGTTTCAGTTTCAAGTTTCCGAAGTCGCTTTTTTCATTTCCAATGACCACCTCAAAGAAATTCGTGTCGCTCCACTCCAACATGAACTGCTGTTTCTGCAGAGAAAACATTTTATGGAAAGTTGAGGATTCTTGTCTGTTCTATGTTATGGTGCAATGAACAGAAGTGCAGCTTAGTCCAAACCTCAGGGCGAGATTTGTGCTGTGTCCCAGTCTGTTGAGAGGTAGAAATAACTCTCCAGCTGTACAGGCCTCAACCGGACTGTGTCTTCTTTCGGATTTTTCTGACTCCGTCAGATTCTCCTTCTTCTCCACTCCTGAAACATTGAAACATGGACCATTCTCCACAACAAGTAATGGTTTGGAAATCTTGGGAATCGTGTTCACATCTATTCATGTCTTTAATGAACATATGTGTTTGTGTTTATATCAAGATGAGAACATTGATTTGCACTACTGCAATCCATGTAAGTGAAAAGGGAAAATGGCAAGAAAACACAAGTAACAACTACAAAGTTAAAAAAAAGCTCGAAGCTGTTCAAAAAACAGCTTTTGAAAGAATGATTAAATTACATTAGCATAAAGATGGCTGTAAGTTCTTAACTTTTAATGCAGTTTTCTCTGCCTGAAAGTCAGTAATGTTGTCAGTTGGGTTGTCAAAACATTTAGAGACCAAACTCTATTAATTTGCTGCCTTGTAGTGTCACTGTGTTTTTGTATTTATCAATGAGAGCATTTTATTTCTCTGTGTTATTATATATCACCTTGATGATATTTTTCCTCACTTCTACTTATATTGTTGCTCCAGTATGTGGCATTGTATTACCTGTTGTATTAGAGGATCATGTGGGACCAGGTAAACGTGCAGAGTGAGGCCAGATGTGATTTGCATGTATATCAAGACATCAGCAAAAACTTTTAAATAGGCCCAGTTTTCTTAGGATCATGGCTCCTCTTAGAGAGAACTCCGGCTTGTTAACTTCACCATGGGATGATGTCATTTCAGACACTTGCTCCAAATAAACCTTCCACTGCTGTCCACATGCAGAACTCGAAATATGTCTGACATCGCTGCATTTCACCTGCAAAGCACAAAACAGTCATGTGTGCATAAAATATCTTATTACTGTACTAAAACAATCATCTGCGTTTTACGGACTGCCTCACCTGTACAGATCCAGTGCGGCAGACTGACTTCCTCTAGCTTCCCATCTTTGACTTTGATGTCCATTAGGGGTCTGCTGGTAGTATTCCATGCATACAGGTCTCCTCTATGCATCGCTCCATGAACTAAACTGGTATCTGAAGCTGACGGTTCCTTACAAACCCACCGCAAGGCAGACTCGCTGCATTCATATTTGCCACTTCAGACTGCAGGCTGAATTGAATAGACAAGACAAATGCTCTGTTATGCTCTGTTCACATGCACAAACAGAAATAGCACAATGCAAATAGTACAAAGTGGTACTTTAAACCCAAACCACTTCATTGTGTGTCTTGTAATTAGTGATAACCTTCACCTGTAAGTATGAACCTTGTCCATTATCTGGACTTCAGGTTTCAGCTTCGTCCACGGACTGGAGTCCTGTTGTACAAGATATTTTTACATTGTCATGGTCATTGAAATTGCAAAATCTTTACAATTATTGTAAGATGCAATAAATGAGTAGAAAAAATCCACAGAAACAGAGACTTACCATTTCATTGCCAAAAGCTTTCAGAAGTCTCTCAGAAGGTTCTTCTTAAAGCAAAGTTAACGTTTAAAGAGCTAGCTCACAAAATTCAATAATTCTAGCACAATTTTAACGTTATTTTAACTTGTGCGAGATTTCTATATGATATAAGTACATAAAAACATGCTTTTTAATCTTAGCATCTTTAAAGCAGAAAAATGGAGGAAACACCATTTGGTCATGTAAAATTATCAACCTAGCTATTAAAACAACTATTGTCATTATAACATGAAAAATTTTATATACTCAAAGAGGGAAAGGATTTTAATAGTTTCATTTTCTTACCCTCAGTTCTTCTGTGAACGTTGTAAGCAACAGGACCACTGATTGTAAATCCAAGATAAAAGAACACATGGCCTGAGTTCCAGAGGCTGTCTTTTCGGTTGGCATCTAACTTGATCTCTGTGCCGCCAAATGTTGCATACAGCCTGTAATTTCTCACCACCCCTTTAACCCTGAGAAGTTTGTCTTTGACTGTTGGATTTCTGAAAACAATCGTTGTTCCTCCAGTTTGTTTTTGGGTCTTCCAGTGCATCTTGGGTCCACAAGATTTCAAGGTTGCGTCTGTGAACAAGTCTGTTCAGACCCTGACCCGGTCCAAGAAAAAATATGGGTCGAAGGTACCTTGACTGAAAGAGTGACTTATATTCTTGTTCATAGGAATGCAGAATATTTTGGATTAAATGAGGGAGGTCAAAGGCCAATTTGTCTTCACCATGTAGGCCAACACAACAGCAGAGCTAACATGTGAAACTCGGGGTGCATCTCAGGAGCCAATGGCATTTTCTCTGTAAAGCTGCTTTGGTAGTCGGAGCTGGACGGAGGTTCTTTCAGATTTATCAGCATGATATTGGCCAGAACGTAGTTGAGTAAGGCATGTGTAGCAGAATGTTTGTGTTGACAGATTTCTCTCCACCATACAGCAATGTCCTTGGTGTCTGATCTAGTGCATCTTTCAAGACATGAAAGTACTCCCGGAGAAGTGACAGCCAGTTTTTGTTTAAGTTTGTGGAAGGCTTTCTGGAGTTGATCATTTGGTTCTGCGTCTCCAACATACTTTTTTGTAGCATTCTATTGTCTTTCTGGAAATGTAGGTTGGATCTTCTTTCTTTACAACAGAATATGAATAAGTTAAAAAGTGTTCGAAAAATTCAGATCTTTTCTCAACCAAATCTCTGAGGCTGTTTATTAGCTCCTTAAACCTGAAAAGTTTCTCATCTCCGAGGGATTTCAGGACAGAGCCCAGAGACACAGTCTTTGTGAGAACTTGCTTCCAAAGTTCATCATGTCTGATAAGATGGTCATACAACAGGGTGCAAACTTCTAGATAACCAAACAGCCCTCTGGTGTTTAAAGCACGCAAGACTTTTTTATTGCCATCTCCTTGTTTGCCTTTCATGTGTTCATTCTCAGCAAGTCGTTCCTCATCTTCAAAAGCTTCCATGCCTTTTTGGGCAAGCTGTAACATTTCTCTTGGCTTGGCAGAAACTTTAATTTCTAGGGGATCTTATGGACTTGGCCTAGTGTATCTGCAACATATGAACTCCAGGTGCTCTCTGCTTTGCTTTTTTGCCCAAATTTCTGCATCATGTAGTCTTCTATTTCTATAAATATAAACGAGCAAGAGTTTGTGGAAAAAGTGGGTTGTCATCAAATTTCTTTGAGGCCACCTTCAAGACTGACAGACTCTGACTTTTGCCTTTCTTTTTGTCATCATCTTCTGTCTTTGTAATATCTTGAATCAGTCTGGAAAACTTTTCTTTCTTCTCATTAATGACACCAGTTGGGTCCTCTATTATTTTAATTTCTCTTTTGGTTAGCATGTCTTTGATAAACCCAAGCAAACATGGAGGAACATAACTTTTGCAAAAAACTGTTCAAGAAGTGTCTTGTTGTGTCACTTCTGGTCACACCTGCATCACCCAACAGTTCAGTACAACACTGAGCTATCATATTGTGAGCCATGCAAACCTTTTTTTCAGATCTTTCACCTTGTTGGAAGGTGACGATCAGATGACTGAAAGGCTGCATTTGATCCTCCAGTGAAAGTCATCTTCATCTTCATGTCTGAGGAAGTCCAGGCACTGAGACTCCAGGAGATATGAACCTGGTACATAGGCGTTCAGCAGACACAGGAAGGCAGCAAGCTGCATCTTCAGTGGCTTATTTGTTCTTCTGATATGTTCTAATGTAGCACATGCGTTCCTGATGTAGGCTTGAGAGAAATTAGACTGCAGAATGTTAAAACCATGAAACTGCTTGCACCGATCACCAAATCTTCTGCCAAGCTCTTCTTTTTCATATCAAAGTCTGCTTGCTCTCTGTCTGAGAGAGATTTTTTGAGAATAATAGATTTTCTCATTTTCCTCTTGAACTTTTGTTTCAGTTCATAAGAACGCGCCTTTTGGTGGATAATCCCGTCACTGCTTCTCACACAGTTCAGTAAAATTACCACAGGCAAATCAATTTCTATATCCTGTTCAGCAATCTCTTCCATAATCCTGTCCTGGAGGATGTCCAATATGAACTCATCATTTAGTAACAACAGTACCGTTTTCTGGTGGCCATGGCTACCTGCTGTAAAAAGGCTGACCACATCTTGCGCAACTTTTGTGATATCTAATGTTGAGCCTGTCAAAACAGCACATCTGAAGGTTTTCCTCAAGTCCCACAGCACCTGCATAGCCAGTGTGGTTCCCCCACATCCTTGTTGATGAAACAGTTTAATTGTTGATGTCCCAGGGCCTTTTCTTCTCAGGTGAATTTGTTCTTTAAGGGTTTCATATCCATCTCGTTTGATAAAAGGAGTTGCATGCTGACACTGCTTGTTCACTGATATAGAAGTTTAACCAGTTCGGTGGGGCCCCTCTGTAAAAGTTTTCCTCCACTTGCTCAGCGTGTTGAGGTTCAAAACTCTCCTTCAAACTGTCTGGTGTAGAGGACATCCAAAATGAGAAGGAATCACTGATTTTACTCGTTACATGTATTTCTCCACCTTCAGCAGTGGGCCGAGCGATTCACTTCATTCATCTCGTCATGTTTAATTTTAGTTTTTTTCATCCTCCTCCATCCATCCAGCCAGCCAGCCATCCATTTTCTTCTGCTTGTCCGGGGCCGGGTTGTGGGGACAGCAGCCCAAGCAGAGAAGCCCAGATCTCCCTCTCCCCAACCACCTCCTCCAGCTTGTCCGGGGGAACACCCAGGCGTTCCCAGGCAAGCCGAGAGATATAATCTCTCCAGCGTGTCCTGGGTCTGCCCCGGGGCCTCCTCCCTGTGGGACATGCCCGGAACACCTCATCCAGGAGGCGCCTAGGAGGCATCCTTGTCAAGTGCCCGAACCACCTCAAATGGCTCCTTTCGATGTGAAGGAGCAGCAGCTCTACTCACTCTGGGCCCCTCCTGAAAGGTCGAACTTCTTACCCTATCTCTAAGGGAGATGCAAGCCACCCTTTGGAGGAAACCCATTTCCACTGCTTGCATCCGCGATCTTGTTCTTTTGGTCACTACTCACAGCTTGTGACCATAGGTGAGGGTAGGGACGTAGATCGACTGGTAAATTGAGAGTTTCATCTTTACACTCAGCCCTGTCTTCACCACAACAGACTGGTACAGTGTCCGCAACACGGCGGCCACAGCACCAATCCGTCTGTCGATCTCCCATTCCCTTCTCCCGTCACTTGTGAACAAGACCCAGAGGTACTTAAACTCCTCCACTTGGGACAGGAACTGGTGGGGCACTGGCGGAGCACCCACCAGGAACGAGTCTGGCCTGTTCCACACTTGTGTATGGGAGGAGTTTGGAGAGGCCGTGGAAAAAGACTTTCGTACTGCCTCAAAGAGATTCTGGCAAATAGTCAGGCAACTCAGGAGGGGAAAGCGATGCTCTACCTGCACTGTGTATTTTGCAGGTGGAGTGCTGCTGACTTTGACTGAGAAAATTTTCGGGCGCTGGAAGGAATACTTCAAGGACCTCCTTAATCCCACTGACACATCTTCCGTGGAGGAAGCAGAGTCTGGGGATGAAGGGGATGACCCACCAATCTCTGGGGGCGAGGTCACTGAAGTAGTTAAGCAACTTCTTGGTTGCAGAACCCCTGGGGTGGATGTGTTCCGCCCCAAGTTCCTTAATGCTCTGGATGTTGTAGGGCTGTCTTGGTTGACACTCCTCTACAGTGTTGCGTGGAAATCAGGGGCAGTACCCCCTTGATTGGCAGACCGGGTTGGTGGTTCCCATCTTTAAAGGGAAGCCCCAGCTATTAAGACATTTTGCGCTAAAATATGTACTGTGCTTTCAATAACACATATGTGGTATTAAAATACGCCAAATGTTTTCCTTTAAGCACATTTGACATAAAACCGATTTACCAGTAGGCCGCCATTGTTATTTACTTCTCAATGCACTCTGGGTAACCTTTCCAGTTTTGAACCAGAGCAACCCGAGAGAGAGAATGAAAAATAGTCAACTGCACTTAGTTTAGATGAAGATGAAAACATCCGTCACACGAGGACGAGAGAGTGAGGGAAAATTACTGGTGTCTATGCGGCTACTGCTTGTCAATGGCAACGGCGACTGAGAAGGTTTGTTGTAAAGCACCAAAACTTTTTGAAGCCGTATGTCTTAATCCAGATGTTCTTTGGGCAGCCCTTGTTAGCCTCCATGACCAGTATCCAGTCTTTAAGTGATAACGTGATGAATCCTGTTTCTGGGCCCTAAGTATTCTCATTTAATAAGAGTGTTGTGTTTTCAACATATTTTAATGCTTTGTATATTGTTCGATTTAATCTCAACAAGCCCCTAAAAACAGTCAGTGATCACTGTCGGCTTCTCACAGTTTTTATTACTGCTAATCATTTTAAAGCTCAGTTTTTAAACCCTTACGATGTAACTACACAATAGCTTGTCGCGCTAGCGATCACGTAGCACATCATTATATACCAGCTTGCCCAACTTCAGTAACCCTACAAACGTCGCTGCTGTTTACTTTCCTGCCATCATTTATGTTGGAAGTGATAGCAGAGCTGTACATTTTAATTTGTTTAATAAATCTCTTAGTCAGAACATGGTATATTATATTTAGATGGAAGCTAGCGAGCTAACTCCCTGCTAACTTCTAACTCCGTTAAATGTCATAAATTCTGTTTACATGGATGCCTGGATGTTACACTTAATTAAGAATCAAACTTAATTGTTACACCTGGCAGAGCAGCCACACTGACCATTTTATTACAAATTAAAAAATTTAGACAGTTTTAGAACTGTCAGCAATGCTGCAGCGATCATTTGACTTTTGCAGCGGAGTTTGGGCCCAGACATGGCTAATAACGTCAGACTCAAATACCGGATAGTGCGGGTCTACCAAGTCGTCACCAGGTCACTAATAGGCAAGTTAATTAATACGGTTGCTACACTATAAAAAACAAAACAGGTTAGCTGAATGAGAGCACCTATACAGCCGACAACCAACACACGTCATCGTCCCAGAATACGTTGTGTGCGAAAAAACATGGCCTCTTCCATGGCTCCAAAATAGTTTTAAACAACAAACATTTAATGAATAACAAAAAAATTGTAGTTATTCTCAAGTATGTTTTTATGTAGGGGACATAATTTGTAACATATATAGAGTAACTTGTCATAATAGTCGTGGTTTGCTTTAAGAAAGGGGACCGGAGGGTGTGTTCCAACTACAGGGGAATCACACTCCTCAGCCTCTCTGGGAAAGTCTATGCCAGGGTGCTGGAGAGGAGAGTCCGTCTGTTAGTTCTTTCAAATACATTTTTATATTTTTTTGAGCAATGATAAACCCAGCTGGATTTTACTAAAATTGAGGAGATTTTTTGGTGATTGTAATGACAGTGCATTAATACATTGTCATACTTAAAGGGAAAACTAAAAGTAGACAACAGTAGTAAGATCAGCTTAATCTAATAATTTCCAGTTTTTTGTTTTGTTTGTTTTTTTCAAGCCAAGAGGACACGGTTGGGTTTCGAGCCATATCTGAACTGAATTCTTGGCCAGCATTTATTGCAGATCTGTTTCTGACTGAATATTCCTGAGACCTTGACGTGTTTATCAGATTTGCCAACCAATTAATATTTTAAAGTTGCAGACGTTTTTCATGTCTTAAAACCAGCTTGTTTCTTAAATTCCTTATTTCATATTTCTTGATTTCACGAGACAGATTATTCATTGGAACAAACTCACTGAAAAAAATGTATTTTAGAATAAAACAGTTATGAGATGGGAAACAAAATATATTTTTGGTTGGTAGGTTTAACTTGAGTAATCAGATGTGTATTTATGCATGAGAAAGTTAATGCTCTTTGGTGATGCAGTTTGTCTGTTTTTAATTGAAGAAAGAAAGGCTAATCTGCTGGGTTTTTTTAAGTGCTTCAGCAGCATCACTTCATCAATAAATCCCTGACCTGGTATGAGGCTCAGAGCTTCTGCAGATTAAAGTACACCGACTTAGCAACCATAAATAACATGGATGATGAAAACCAGCTGATCAACACACTGGACGTGACATCATCATGGATTGGACTTTACAATGGACAGACCAACAGGTGGCTTTGGTCTGATGGCAGCGGTGTAACGAGCTTCACCCAATGGAGCCCTGGTGAACCAAGCAACTCTGGAGGGGTTGAGGCATGTGGACAGATGTATGATAACGGCCTCTGGAATGATGCTCAGTGTGGATTAGCCATGGCTTATGTGTGTTATGAAAGTGAGTAAATGACACAGTGATCTTTAAAGCAAATGTAAACTGATGCAATTACATACAGTGATTAAGTTGAAATAAACCTTCAGGATTTTGATATGAATTATTTAATGGTGAAGATAAATATAAATTTATATTTCTTATATCTAAAACAAAGAAAGAAAAATCATTAGCTGGGTAGCACACAAAATGATAGCCCAGGTGTGATTCTTTTAAATGTGTGCACATATATGAATCAATACACAATTACAATGGTTTAAGGCATTTAGCCACACTATGGCCCTCCTAAATGTAAATCTGGCTCTAAAAATCTTACCTGATTTCTACTTTTCTTGGAAGAAAAAAGATGTCTAACTTCCCTTTATTCCTCTCTCCTTGTATGTTTTTAGTTCAGCAGGATGGCAGCAAGAAGTATGTGGTTTACACACAGGGACAAACCTGGCCAAACAGTCAAGATCTGTGCAGGCAGAAGCACACTGATCTGGCATGTGTGCATACAGCACAGGAAAATTTAGCGATTGCTGCAGTTACAAACGCAGTGTGGTTCGGTCTGTTTAAAGATTCCTGGTACTGGTCAGATGGAACAAAGACCTCCTTCAGGTACTGGAAAAGAGGCGGAAGTTATAGTGGAAAATGCGTTTCTGTGGAAGCATCACAGCAGGGACGCTGGATACCAGCTGACTGTAACCAGAAAGCAACATTCATGTGTCAAGGAGGTAAGTTCCTGAAATACACAAGTAATAAGTCATTTCTTGGAAAAAGTGTGATGTCAAAACTCGGATAGAAAAATAATAATATTCATAATAAGGATTGCAATCAACACAACGCTCAGATGAACCAAAACAACTTTCTTCTTCCTTTCCTAGATGTAAGAGCATGCATCAAGACAGTCTAAATAATGGCTGAGATTATATTTCTGGGTTTGTATTCTGCAGGTCTCAAGCTAAAGAAGATGGTCATAAAGATGAAGGTGCAGTCTGATGTGGATCTCACTGACTCTACTACTTCCAGCCTATTCCTACAGAAGGTACAAACATAGCTTCAAGGGTCCACCAGGGGAAACTGGTTATACTGCAAGAGTTCATAAAATTACAGTAAACAGAACATCAACCAAAAACTACCTACAGAAAAAAATAATACCAGTATGCAAAAAGTCTTGAGTAGAGTCAAAAATACAATAAGAGTAATATTTTCAGTGAAGCACATCTGAATCACTTTGTTATTTATGACATCAATAACTCTTTCCAATAACTCTGGTAAGATGTTCTAGTCTATCCCAAAAAAATACAGTCATCCACAGTGGCTTCATGTGTCTGGCCCGTCGGTGTGTGGGAGCTGAGTCTTCAGTCCTGCAGAGAATCCGGTTGTTCAGTGATGACGCGACGAATCCTACTTCCGGGTCTAAAGTAGTCTGCGTTTAATATGGCTTTTGTGTTGTTAACATGTTTAATGTTATGTATTTTCTTCTATTTGATCTCAAAAAGCTCCTAAAACAGTCAGTGATCCCTGTTGACCTCCCTCTGCTTTTATTACCACTAATCATTTATTTAAGCTCAGTTTTTAAAACCTTAGGATGTAACTACAGCCCAGCTAGGGTTGCCAACCGTCCCTTAAAATACGGAATCGTCCCGTATTTCGAAACAAAAGTACACGTCCTGTATTGAGCTAATAAGGGACGCACTTTGTCCCGTAATACAGTGAGAATCAAAAGTAGTCTATAAATTTTTATGGAATTAACGCTTTGTTTGAAAACATAATTCCCAGCCCCTCTCCTGCTTTGTGACCAATGAGCTGACAGCACACTTATGACAATTCGAGTATGACAATTCAGATTACCGCTCATCTTATTGGTCGAGGAAAGGTCGCTTGCGGAGAAAATACCGGAAGACAACAGATGACCACAACAACAAGCATGGCCAACAGGGAAACAAACGCCGACACTGCGGTGCAAGTCTCAGACGACAGTACACCTAATGCTGGGCAGACACTGTGCGATTTTTTCAGTCACGTTATTCAGCTCCTGCTCAAACTGCACGATTGACTCACAGGGGTTAGAAGTTCGTAGGTCACGATGCAGGGTCTCACACTATACCACCCGATGCTCTGATGCGACCTGAGTGCTCACACTGTGCCAACATAAAATGAAGGTTGTAACAGAAATTCTGTCGCTCTCTCTCTCTCTGTCTTTCACTCACACAGACACACCACCACCATCAACTTTGCTAAATTGCTAATGAAAAACATTGATCAGGCAGCTGTGATTGAGCAGCAGTGTAAATCCAACTATTTTCACGGTTGTTGTGGTCGTGATAATTTTGTGATGCCACATCGAAAAGGCTCGGATGAGCTTTCCAAAGTTCTACAAGTTGTGCCTCCATCGCTTGTGTCCAGATCACACGCAGCACTGCCGTGCTGCTCCGTCTTTTTCACTGACGTTTACGTGTTTGCGCGTGAGCAGTGTGAGCGCCTGTGGTGACACCCTCACGAGCGATTGATGATCGGGAGCTGGTCGTGAGGTGTTAATCACTTCTCGTTACCCCACGTATACTACACGACGCACGACGAAGGCCAAAATCGGTCTGATCACTCAAAAATCGGCTCAAAATGGGCCTAAAACCGCACAGTGTAAGCCCAGCATTAGATCAGCAATGTTTGTTCCCCTCAGAGAAAGGGAAGAATGGGAAAAGGAAAACACCTGGCTGGAAAAAGTTAATATGGGCATGTGCAGTGAATATCAGCGCTATGTGGCCAGAAGTGTGATAATATAACTTATTTTGTGTAATAAACAACTGCAAGGATAGATGATTACAACAAATAGATGACTAATACATAAAAGTAATACATAGATGAATAATGATGATGAGTTATGATGCGTAATCATGGGAACAAGTGGGTTTACAAACAGGAGCAGCTGATTACTATTAGAAAAGCTGAAATAATACCTCAACTGAAGCCAATTGTACTAAATGCACTAAATGTGCACTGTTACAAGAATATTTTTCTTTCTATTGTTTTCTATTATTTTAAGTTAAGCAGGACAGAGTTCTTTTAAAGAAAGATTTACTTATATTCTCAAAAGTTAAGCATGACAGGCTTCTGTTTAAGAAAGAGACCTGTTTTATTGTGCTAATGTTGTCATTTTGAGCTAAAAATAAATGGCTAAATGATCATTTGTTTCACATGTGTTCATATCACAAAGAATAGAATATGCATCTACTTAAATCAACTTCAAGTCAAATGGTTAAAAAAATAATTTCACACACAAAAAATCTGTTAACATATCTGTTATTAACCTCTGTCTCTCTTCCACAGCATGTCTTTATCCTGTCTTCCTTCTCTCTACCCAACCGGTCGCAGCAGATGGCCCCGCCCCTCCCTGAGCCTGGTTCTGCCGGAGGTTTTCTTCCTGTTAAAAGGGAGTTTTTCCTTCCCACTGTCGCCAAAGTGCTTGCTCATAGGGGGTCATATGATTGTTGGGTTTTTCTCTGTATCTATGAAGCGCCTTGAGGCGACTTTTGTTGTGATTTGGCGCTATATAAATAAAATTGAATTGAATTGAATTGAAAAAAAAGAGCTAGAAAATTCACCACACTGGGAAGGGTGAAGACAACTGGGTCGCCCGGCCCTGGCCACGAGGTGTCCCTTATTTATTTTTCAGGGAGTTGGCAACCCTAAGCCCAGCCCATGCAGCAGTATATGAATGACTAACCTCGTATTGTGGATGGATTATCTCAGTTGTTCTCCTGACTGAAGTTTGGTCCTTTTACAGCATCCTGCCATGCGATTACATTTGTCCCTGACCACCGAGAACACTCACGTTAACTTTTATTGAGTGGAAAAAAAGTTAGCTTGTTTATATTATGCTAACATAGCTGTGTCGCTAGCGGTCACGTAGCACATCATTATATACCAGCTAGCCCAACTTCAGTAACCCTACAAACGTCACTGCTGTTTAGTTTTCTGGCTTCATATATGCTGGAAGTGATAGCAGAGCTGTACGTTTTAATTTGTTTCCAAATTCCCGCAGTCAGGACATGCTATATTGTATTTAGATAGAAGCTAGCGAGCTAACTCCCTGCTAACTTCTAACTTTGTTAAATGTCATAAATTTCGTTTTCATGGATGCCTGGATGTTAAACTCAATTGTTACACCTGGTAGAGCAGAACGCTGATCATTTTATTAAAGATGAAAGACTTTAGACAGTTTTTCAACTCTCAGTAATGCCATAGTGATCGTTTGATATATGGACCTGCAGCGGAGTTTAGGCCCAGATGTGATAGATTGATTATTTGTTGAAGTTCATAATGGAGTAAAAAGTTGTGGTTAAAAGTTACCCAATATATTATTCAATTTATTTCAAATATGTAAATGTATAAACAAGGGTAAAAGAAGTCCCATTAAGAGACGTAATGTAACACAGGCTAAAATATGTTCAACCGGATAATAATCCTTAATGTGACTACAACCTGTGTAACATTCAATCTGTGATCTACTTGTCGAGCCTGGGGAATAATCCATGTGATTTAGTGATCGTGATTGATTAGTTATGCCTGCCGTTGCCAGAAGGGGGAGCTCTGGCCACGATGCCTCATTCGCAATGAAGCTGCTGAAAGAGAAGCATCGTGTCTGAGCGTCGTCATTGACTTATCCCCTTTTCAGGTAATAATTGTGCAATTCTGCTGTTGGACTTTACAAATATGTATGTTGAGTTGTACTGACCGTGTTTCCAAATGTACCAAGAGGATACTAGGAATACTTAGATGACCTGTGTTAACTGTGATGTTAGGATAAGCTATAAGCAGCAAGCTAAGCTAAGCGCTCTGTTGGTGGCTAGCATGAAGCATTATCGTGCCAGACTGTGTGTGGAACATACATTGTGTGCATTTTGCATTTGCTCTGGACAAAGAACATGTTTATTTTGTGTGAAGGGACAAATGCCCATTAGTATTTTTATATGAATATTTTGTTTATTTTCTGTACATTTCAGTTTAATGGTCTAAGTTTGTTTATTGATTCATAACCTGTTTTTGTAAATTCTTACATTCAATTTAATCTGTAACTTATAGAAAAGGAAAGAAAACAGTCTTGAGATATATTGTCTTACAACTAACAGAGACTGTACATCGTTGTTAAGATGTTTAATACTTTTGTATGTATGTTTATATTTCTGAATCATTCGCAATGAAGCTGCTGAAAGAGAAGCATCGTGTCTGAGCGTCGTCATTGACTTATCCCCTTTTCAGCCCCTTTTCAGGGTGTAACATTTTGGAGGCACCGCTGGGATGGATGTGATGAGGGCCCGCTGTCCCAGATAGACGCCCCAGTCATCATTCAACCCCTCACATCAAATACCATGGTGGGAGATACAGTGTGCTGGTTTCGACAGTTACGCAGAGGGACCTGCATGCAACCTGAGGTTAACTACTGGTGCCAGGGAAGCTGCACTGACTCTTCTGCAAAGAGGTCTTACATCACACTAATCTTTTCCACAAGCCACAGACTGAAATGGAGTCTTCAGGGCTAGAGGACCTGAAGTTAGAAGTTGCTGGTACATTGTATACAGTGACAAGAGACATTTTGATCGAAGTTTGTGATTTCCTAAATATTGCTGGTTCAAAACTTGAAAGGGTATCGGGTAAAAGTCGTTCCTCTCTCATTTCCTATATAATACAACACTTAGAAAGAGAGGAGCTGGATGAGCTTGAAGATGAGGGAATGTCTGAGCTACTGATTTTGAAAGACAAAATTTTGGAGTTGCAACAGGCTGCTCAGAACGGTACATCGGGACACAAAACCTCAGATACTAACCAGACAGATGAGGTGCAGGAACAGGTTGGTGAGGCCTCAGAAGAAGAACAACTGATAAAGGAAATAGAGACGCTTCAGTTGGCTCTTGCATTATCACGACAGAACAAGGCGAAGCAACCTAGTACAGCCAAACTGTCGATGAGTGTGGGGGACAATAGTGCTAAACAAACCCCTCCACCTTTTCTGACACTACCGTGGGGCAGAGAATTCAAAATATCAGGTCAGATTGGTGAGCCCGGCCAAAAGGATAAACTAACTTTCTCCAGCCTAGCTCATCAGATTGAACAAGGCATCAGCAAAGGAGTCCCTGAAATAGAAATAGTTGATGCAGTAATCAGGGCAATAGCACCAGGCTTACAATTGCGTAGCTACCTAGAGGGCAAAACCAACCTTACATTGCCTACCCTGAGGAGGATTCTAAGGTCCCACTACCAAGAACGAGGGGCAACAGAACTTTACAAACAACTCACGTCAGAGGTCCAAAGCATTAAAGAAACCCCACAAACTTTCTTAATCCGTGCCCTAGACTTAAGACAGAAAATTCTGTTTGCATCGCAAGAAGCTGAATCTGGCTTAAGATATGACCCTGTGCTTGTACAGAGCATGTTCCTTCATACAGTTCTGACAGGCCTGCAAAATGATAACATTAAGAGTGACCTCCAGCCCTACCTACAGGAAACCACAACCAGTGATGAGCTCCTCCTTGAGAAACTCAATGTTGCCTGTGCAAATGAAGCAGAGAGACAAAATAAAAAGAAGTTACTCTCCCAGCAGCGGCCAACCACTGTGCATTCACTTCAGTCTGACACCCCTGCAGATAAAAAAGGGAAAAACCTAAAACCTGAATCCATCAGCAAAGCTCAGCCTGACCTACTAAATGAACTTAAAGAAATCCGTTCTGACATGGCATTATTGAAAAATCTTGGTGCTGAAGTCGCACAAATCAAAGAAATAATTCAACAGCCTAGTCCGGCACAAACACAGTATTCTGCCTCACTTGCAGCACCAGAATGTGTTCCCTTTTCTCATCTTGAGCATCTGCCACAAAACTACTGGCCTCCTGTGGGACCTGGACGGAGAGGTGATACAGCTCAGTATCAACAGAGGTTTGCACCACAACGTCAGTATCCTGCTGTAAACCGAGCACGCCTAAGGAAATGCTTTGGCTGCCAGCAAAGTGGGACTGAGTACTGCAACCATTGCTATCGATGTGGTAGCAGTGAACACTTTCTCGCAGGTTGCAGGGCGAAACTAACTAGACCAGACAAAGATCAACCTTTAAATGGTCAGTGGTTGCCCCCACGGGACAGGGAGTAACCAATAATAGTGTAACGTCCCAACAGCTTTGCTATTACTGTGGTGTTCTGGGAAAACTCAAAAGACTCAGAAGGTGTGCAGCTTGTAAAAAAAGCACTTATTGTTCTAAGATGTGCCAAGCTGAGCACTGGCCCAGACACAGAAAACAATGTAACAAACACTCTCAGCCTCAAGTAAATCAGCACACGCACCCAAAGGCAAGTGTTATTCACCCCAGAAGGATGGACAGCCAGTCCCATCTTGTTGCTCTTGTTGGGAAACAGTGTATAGTTGACTGTTATATACAAGGCCACCAAACTCAAGCCTTATGGGATACAGGCTCCCAAGTGTGTATTGTTAATGAAGAGTGGAAAAAGAAGTATTTACCACATGAGAAATTAAGAGATGTTTCTGAGTTACTTGATGCACCTGACGATTTAAAAATCTCAGCTGCTAATGGTCAAAACATCCCTTACAAGGGTTTCATTGAAGTCACTTTTGGTCTAGCTGCTGAGGGAGCAAACCCTAAAGAACTTGTAGTCCCCATGTTAGTGATGAAAGGCGGAAGTCTTTCGCAGCCCATTCTAGGCTTTAATGTTATTGAGCAAATACTGAAAACTAGTACTATAGAGCAAATGGATGCTGAAAGAACTGAGCAGCTGCACGAGGCATTAAGAGGGGCTTTCCCTTGCCTTAAAAGAGAAAATGTCACAACCTTTATTGATTTAGTGACTGCTAAACAATCACATGATTTTGTTGTGAGAACAACAAAAGAGAAAGTCATTGTACCCAAACACACTTCTGTTCAGATTGACTGTAAGGTGCAGACCCGCCCGCTGAAGAAAGACACTACACTTCTCTTTGAGCCTGACATAAACCCTCAGTGGGCTGAAGGTCTGGAGTTTTGTGAGACACTAGTAGAACTCAGAAGGGGGGTCCCCCCCTATATTGTTCTTGATGTGCAAAATCCCACTGATCACGACATTGAGCTGTCAGGAAAAACTGTTGTGGGCACCTTAGAGCAAATTCAAGCTGTGTACCCAGCGACAGTTTTAGAG
The DNA here is from genome assembly GCF_900408965.1 of Simochromis diagramma. Taxonomy (NCBI): domain Eukaryota; kingdom Metazoa; phylum Chordata; class Actinopteri; order Cichliformes; family Cichlidae; genus Simochromis; species Simochromis diagramma. The sequence continues at coordinate 3,839,677 of NW_024386948.1, forward strand.
AAATCTCACCAGTGCTCCCCATTATTGGTGAATCAAGTGAATGCAGAGAGCGAGCGAATTCCTGACACCTCATGGGACCCACCAATTGACCTTACGCACCTGAGTGAATCTGAAAGGGGGGTGGTGCAAAAGATGCTCCGTGAGGAATGCTCTTCCTTTTCCAAAGCAGATGATGATATTGGATGTATCGACAAGTTGAAACTGAAGATATCATTGAAGGATATGGATCCTGTAGCACGCACTTACCTGTCGGTACCAAAGCCGCTATACAAAGAGATGAAAGAGTATCTGCACAACCTTATTGCACAAGGATGGGTCAAGAAATCCAACTCATCTTATGCCTCACCAGTTGTCTGCGTGAGAAAGAAGGACGGCAAGGTCTTTGTATAGATTACAGAGAACTAAACAAAAAGACTCATCCAGACAGACAACCAATCCCTCGAGTGCAGGACATTCTCGACAGTCTTGGCGGCAACTCATGGTTTTCATTGTTAGACCAAGGCAAGGCCTACCATCAGGGCTTTATGGATGAAGGCAGCCGACCTTTAACTGCTTTTGTGACACCATGGGGCCTGTACGAATGGATAAGGATTCCATTCGGGCTGATGAATGCACCTGCAGCCTTCCAACGCTGCATGGAAGAGTGTCTGGAAGAGGTGCGAGACAACATCTGTGTACCCTACCTTGATGACGCTCTAGTGTACAGTCATTCATTTGATGATCATGTCAATCATATCAGAAAAGTACTTCAACTACTGAGGAAGTATGGGATCAAGCTTAAACCCAGTAAATGTGAATTATTCAAACACGAGGTTCGCTATCTAGGGAGAATTGTTTCAGCCGAAGGTAGCAAAATTGATCCAGCTGACACCAATGCAGTGACTGCCTTGAAGGACAGGAGACCAAGCAATGTGGGAGAGCTGCGAACTGTCTTGGGCTTGTTAAGTTACTATAGGCAGTACATACGGGACTTCTCCCGTATTGCAGGTCCACTGTATAGCTTGTTGAAGGGCACAACGGAAGATAACAATGTATCCCAGAACCAGACAAACACAAAACAAGTCACAAGAAAGAGTAAAGGGGTTCCATCACACAAGTCAATTGTGTGGACTGAAGAACATCAGCGCATATTGGAACGACTAATAGACTGCCTAGTTGAGCCACCAGTCCTCGGGTTCCCAGATTTTTCTAAACCATTCATCCTCCATACCGATGCCTCAGCTCAAGGCCTCGGAGCAGTCCTATACCAACAACAAGATAATAAACTCCGTGTGATTGCTTATGGCTCCCGGACATTGACTGCAGCTGAACGAAACTATCATCTTCACTCAGGAAAACTGGAGTTTCTCGCACTGAAGTGGGCCGTCACAGAGAAATTCAGAGATTATCTTTATTATGCGCCTACTTTCACTGTGTTCACTGACAATAACCCCCTCACCTACATCCTTTCAAGTGCCAAGCTAAATGCAACTGGATGTAGATGGGTGGCAGAGCTTGCAGACTTCCATTTCACCATCCGATATCGCCCAGGTAGAGAGAATGTGGATGCTGACAGTCTTTCAAGAATGCCTGTTGAGATAGAGGAAATGATGGAACAGTGTACAGAGGAAATGGGTTCAGATTGTGTGGCAGCAATAACCCAAGTTGTGGAGACTCCAGATTTCAACTCACCAATGGTCTGCCCCATACTCACCCGTCTCCAGTGTACATCAGTGAGTGAAGAACCACACAACCAATTTTCGGTTACAGAGGTCAAACAAGCACAGCAAGATGATGGAAATATTGGCCCAATAATGCAGTGCAAAATGAGGAATGAAAAGCCAACAAGGCATGAACTTAATACACTAAGTGCCCAAAGCAAGTGTCTCCTGCGTGAATGGGAAAGACTTCATATTGATGAAGATGGTATTCTTTGCAGAAAAACCACAACCAAGAGACAGCTTGTGTTGCCTGAAAAGTACAAAGAGACTGTACTGAGAGAATTGCATGATGAGATGGGTCATCAGGGCACTGATCGAACAACATCATTGATCAGAGATAGATTCTTTTGGCCTTACATGCAACGAGACATTGAACATTATGTGACAAAGACCTGCACTTGCCTGAAACAAAAGATACCATGTAAAGAAGCGAGGGCACCGCTCACCAGTATTGTTACCACACAGCCGTTTGAACTGGTGTCAATAGATTTTCTCCACTTGGACAAGTGTAAGGGTGGTTACGAGTATATTTTGGTGATTGTTGACCACTTTACTCGTTTTGCACAGGCTTATGCCACCACCTCCAAGTCTGGCAAAACGGTTGCTGATCTAATCTTTAATGACTACGCCTTGAAGTTTGGACTGCCAGCACGGATACACCATGACCAAGGTGGCGAATTTGAGAACCAGCTCTTTGCCCAGCTGAAAAAGAACTGTGGCATATTGGGATCCCGAACTACACCATACCACCCACAAGGGAATGGACAAGTTGAACGGTTCAACCGGACGTTACTACAAATGTTGAGGACACTTACTGATAGGCAGAAGACAAGTTGGAAAGAGTCCTTGAACAAGCTTATCTACGCCTATAACTGCACACGAAGTGAGGTAACTGGGTTTTCTCCTTTCTACCTTCTCTTTGGAAGGTCCCCAAGGTTACCTATTGATCTGCTATTTGGTCTCACCTCTGAGACAGGGAAAACAGACCACCGAACCTACATGGAGAAATGGACACGAGAAATGCAAGAGGCATATGACATAGCACGGGAGAATGCAAAGAAGTCAGCAGACAGGAGTAAAAAACATTATGATGGGAAAGTGAGAAGCTCTGTGTTATACCCTGGCGATCGTGTTCTTGTCCGAAATCTGACCCCTAGAGGAGGAACGGGGAAGCTTCGTAATCACTGGGAACAGGACATCAATGTTGTCATCCGTCAAGTTGCAGAAGGCCTCCCCGTGTATGAGGTGAAACCAGAGCAAGGGAGGGGAAGGTCAAGAATCATGCACCGCAACCTGCTGCTGCCATGTGATTACTTACCCCTGGAAAGGCCACCAGAAGTATCACTGAAGCAAAAGAAAAGAAGCGTGAGGGAAAAAGACGCAGAACAGGTGAACCAGGAAGTAGAAGATGACGAGGAGGAATGGGGGTACTATTATGGGCCCGTAACACAGACTCAAGTGCCCAGTACAGAGAGGGTCACAGAGCATGGTGATGACCAGGAGAAACCAGAGGCCGGTGGTAATGGACCACTGGGTGAAGAAAGGCTCATGTCGTACACAGAGGAGCCTGAGACACAGGACGAAAACAGGCCACAGGAAGAAGACCATCAAGAGGAAGATGGACAAGTAGTTGGAGAGGTAATGGATGACACTCTAGCATCTCCACGCCCATGCTTGCCTGAAAGCAACAGAGAAGGGACCTATAGTTTGCCAAGGAGGGAGAGACGAGCCCCTAAGGTTTTCACCTATGACCAGCTGGGTACTCCAACATGCTACAGTACAGTGTGTACAAACGAAATGCCCTACCAGTATCAGCCCATACAACACAGAGACATTCAGCCAATAACCATGTGGCCTAATTCATTCCAAATTTGTCAGCCACTATTCATGCAAGGATACTGAACAAAGAACAGACTTAAGACTCAGTAGAGGAAGGAGGAAACTAAGATTAAAAACAACTGGATTTTGTGACATTTTGTTAAGTTTTAGTTCATAAGAGTTGTGATGTCGGGACGACATCTAATTTTGTGGGGGAGTGTGTGATAGATTGATTATTTGTTGAAGTTCATAATGGAGTAAAAAGTTGTGGTTAAAAGTTGCCCAATATATTATTCAATTTATTTCAAATATGTAAATGTATAAACAAGGGTAAAAGAAGTCCCATTAAGAGACGTAATGTAACACAGGCTAAAATATGTTCAACCGGATAATAATCCTTAATGTGACTACAACCTGTGTAACATTCAATCTGTGATCTACTTGTCGAGCCTGGGGAATAATCCATGTGATTTAGTGATCGTGATTGATTAGTTATGCCTGCCGTTGCCAGAAGGGGGAGCTCTGGCCACGATGCCTCATTCGCAATGAAGCTGCTGAAAGAGAAGCATCGTGTCTGAGCGTCGTCATTGACTTATCCCCTTTTCAGGTAATAATTGTGCAATTCTGCTGTTGGACTTTACAAATATGTATGTTGAGTTGTACTGACCGTGTTTCCAAATGTACCAAGAGGATACTAGGAATACTTAGATGACCTGTGTTAACTGTGATGTTAGGATAAGCTATAAGCAGCAAGCTAAGCTAAGCGCTCTGTTGGTGGCTAGCATGAAGCATTATCGTGCCAGACTGTGTGTGGAACATACATTGTGTGCATTTTGCATTTGCTCTGGACAAAGAACATGTTTATTTTGTGTGAAGGGACAAATGCCCATTAGTATTTTTATATGAATATTTTGTTTATTTTCTGTACATTTCAGTTTAATGGTCTAAGTTTGTTTATTGATTCATAACCTGTTTTTGTAAATTCTTACATTCAATTTAATCTGTAACTTATAGAAAAGGAAAGAAAACAGTCTTGAGATATATTGTCTTACAACTAACAGAGACTGTACATCGTTGTTAAGATGTTTAATACTTTTGTATGTATGTTTATATTTCTGAATCATTCGCAATGAAGCTGCTGAAAGAGAAGCATCGTGTCTGAGCGTCGTCATTGACTTATCCCCTTTTCAGCCCCTTATCAGGGTGTAACACAGACACGGCTAGTGACGTCAGACTGAACAATCGGATACATACAGGAAGAGGTGGAACTTCATTTTTATGGGCACACAATCGGCCAATCACATGCAAAGACTGAGATCACACCATTATGTGAAAGAAGGGCAGACGTTCTGAAGACGGTGGTACAGGCCAGGTATGCAGAGAGACGGGGAGCCGCATTTAAATGCAAGCGTGTCAGAAAAAGTAACAAGTGAACACATAAAATGAGCAGCATCTGACTACATTTCACTGATGTTGGAGACTGCAAAGCTGAATGCAGGATTGATAAAATTAGGAGATGGATAATGTGATACGCATTTTTATTTTTTAGCCATTTTCCATTGTGGAGAATAAAAGGTTTCAAACTTTTCCAGGCTTTAAACCTCATACGTCCTCCCTATTAGCAGTGAATGCATAAAAACAAGGCTTTTATGAAAACACTGAATAAAAAATTTCTTCTTGAAAAAGACTAAATGTACAGTTAAGTATTGAATATTACATAAAATAAACTATGTACAAAGTGTCTTTGAATGGCAAAGATGCAGAAATGTGTGCATGTAGCACAGAGGTATTGCTCGTGTCTGAGTGCATAAATGAGTCACTGGCCTGAATGTGGCATGAAGCCATTTGTAATTCTTACTCAATTTGATCTGCTGCTCACCACAAATAAGCAAGTAGAAAAAAGTAGAAATTTTGGACTTTTATTTATATTTTCACAGGTTTTACACTTTTTCCTACTGATAAAAACCTCCCGTATGATCATTCATACTACACAAAGTAATTATGAAATAAACAATTAACTTGTAGAACCAAAATGTTCCCGGTATTTGAGGCAAGAGGGAGTATGTTATGTTATGTGAAGGTGCAGCCAGAGCTCTGTTCTTGTTGTGTTTCTGGGTGTAAAATAAAGGACTTCACATTTAACTTTAACTTGTGATCTCCTCATAAAAAATCTGCCTAACATGTCTCTGCAGCAGCAGGAGACAATAAACATGTGACAGTATGTTGTGGTCAGATCTTGTTGCTTTGTCTGTGTAAAAGGAAGGAAGCAAAAACTTATAAAAAGTGTTTGTGGTCTTCACAGCTCTTTGGTATCTGCTGTGCTGCTGCTTCACTCTCTCTCTGTACAGAAAGTTGTAGAAGTTTTCAGACGTGTCACTGCTGGATGTGAGGATGGGAGCCACTTTGCTCTGTGAGCTGGGCCTATTCTGTGAGTACACCACTGACTCCTATTGTTTGATTCATACTGATCCATAAACATGTTTTAGTAAGAAGAACAGAGCATCAGTCGTTTGTACCATTTCAGGTCATGTGATCAGAGGACTCATATTTTGTTACCAACATGGTTGTTTGTAGACTGGATTAGATTTTAGTGCACTGACTCAGATCAGAGTGGAGCTGATTTAGTTTATCTAAGAAAGGTTTGTTTAGTTTGATAATGTCTGAAGTCTCTGTCTTTATTGTAGTGCTCTGTACGCTCCTCTGCACTGGAAACACTCAAGGTGACTGAACAGTTTTCACTTTTTTTTTTACTTCTTTTTATTCATTTAGTAAAGATTCATCTTAGCCTACTGCATCAGTTTTAAGCATTTTCTGGTTTTGCTCATTTTTGCAACACATTTATAATTTTTATGAACATGTTGTTGCTTCTTGACTAAATAAAATGTTTCAATGTTTCAGATTGTTAACGATGTGGTTGTGTTGGATTCTAGATGCTGTGCTAACGATTGAACCCAACTGGTCCAGTTTTTTCATTGGAGAGTTCATTGTCTTCAAATGTGACATGAATGAAGGAAAAGACACTGACTGGAAATATATAATCAAGAAGGATGGTCAACAATTTATCAGCTACAGTGATTACAAAAACCACAGATTAAAATGTACAATTACAGGTCACAGTGGTGAATATCAGTGCTCTGGTCACAGGACGAGCAACAGTTATACAAAGAACAGTAATACTGTCTCTATAACTGTATTAGGTAAGTCCTCAGTGACCAACAGCATAAATTTATGATCCTGTACATTTAAATGTTGTCACATCAGAGGTAATGAGCAGACCCAAACTCTTCCAAATAAAGACAGTGAGTTTATTTACAGTGATAAATAGTGACAAAATAATGTGCAAATCCCAGTGTTGTGCCAAAAAGTGGTTGTTTTTCAAGTATCTTTATAACTCTGTGTAATTGTGCTTACATTATAACCAATCCGGTCCTTTATGTCCACTTCGTCAGGCAGGACAATGGAAAAACAGTTATATTCTGTTTATTTAGAGATATACACCCTGCCTCTTTTACCATGTTGAGAAAGACAGCAAAAAATCAAAGAGCAGAAAATATGATGAAGAAGAATTTTGAAGATTTTCCTGCAAGTAGCAGGTTTTATGACATTAACACATGCTTTTTTTTTTTTTTTTTTTTTTAAATGTATGTATCTGTTTTTCTTTAATTTTCATAACTGCAGATAAACCCAGGGCCACACTGACAGCAGGAACAACAATCATACCAGTAGGGGGCAGTGTGACACTAACCTGCTCTGTGCAGAGCTCTGATGGATGGAAATATGAGTGGTTCAGACGAACCCAAACAACCTCTGAACTTCAAATCAGAGATCAACAAAACAGAGATATCAGAGTATCTCAAGGAGGAATCTACAGCTGCAGAGGAAAAAGAGGAAACCCAGTTTACTACACTGATAGAAGTGATGATGTCACCATTGAGAAAACCTGTGAGTTTAGTATGAAATATACATTCACTCATGATTATCAAATGATGTTAAGGTTCCTCTGTTGATTTCACGTTTCTATTTTTTATCTTAACTGTTAATATGTGTAAACAGTTTCCAATAAAGTTGTTGTAAAACAACAACCCAACTGGCCTCAGATATTCAGAGGTGAGACGATCACTCTGACATGTGAGGTGCAGGAAGGAGGTGAAACCACTGAGTGGGAGTATGAATGGAGAGGACCCAGGACACTCAAAGTGTGGACACACAGTAATGATTGGACATTCAGAGTTTCTCAGTTCAGCAGTGGAGACTACATGTGTAAGAGTCGACGCAGAGATGACTCATATTCTTCAACAGAGTGGAGTGAAGCCTTCACATTGTCAGTATCAAGTAAGTCATGTTTGTTGTGTGAGCCCAGGATGAATTCAATGGTCTACAAAGGATGTTACATTGTTACATTGTGACAAAGAGCTGCAGCTGATAGTAGCTCATTGTTGGCAGTTTGTCACCACTTTGTCTCCTGAACTTTCAGCTGGTATAGGGACAGCAATGCTGACCTGCTGCTCCATAACCTGAGGACCATAATGATATAAATAATGATAAAAAATGTTTTTTGTAAGCAGGGAGGCAGATTTGGTTTGTGTGTGTGCATGTGTGTGTATACATGTTTAGACATCTTTGTAAGGACAAAAAAGTGGCATGCTACTATATTTGTGGGGACCAAGAGTCCATTGTGGGGACAAAATGCTCGTCCCTGCAAGTTTGAAGGTATTTCTAAGACTCAAAATGTGGTTTTAGTGTCAGGGTTACAATTAGGTTATGGTTAGGTTTAGGCTAAGGTTCAGGATTAGGCCTTCAATTTTTCAATTAGATGTCCTCACTAAGATATGAAAACAAGTGTGTGTGTGTTCCTGTCTATCTATCATTGTGAGGACTGAAATCTGCATTCTACTATACTTGTGAGGACCAACAGTCATTTGTGAGGACACACACCTGAAGGCTGAAAATGTGGTTTTAGTGTCAGGGTTACAATTAGGTTATGGTTAGGTTTAGGCTATGGGTCAAGGTTAGGCATTCATTTTTAATGGTTATGGTTAGGGTAAGGGGTTAGGGCAAACATTATGTCAATGAAGGTCCTCACTAAGATAGCTGAACGAGCGTGTGTGTTTGTGTGTCTTGTGTAAATGTTGATACTAAGGTAAAAAAAAAAGTGTAATGTGATCTGCAGGAAGTTACAGCGAGATGAGCAGGATTTTCTTTTCCTCTTACAGGAAAGGAGGCAAGTGTTGATTTCTTCTCATGATGCAGGACGAAGTTGTCTAGCCAAAGTAAACTGTTGCAGTCTATAAATGAGAAGAAGCATCAAAATGAAACTATGTAAAATGCATTACAGCTATGTATTAGAGGAATGAGTGTGTGAGAGGGAATGACATCAGTGTTAACAGTTTGGGCCATTGCACTATGTTGCATATACTCACACTGTTACAATTTGGTAATTGGAGGAGGAAGACCAGAGGAAAAATGCAAAATGAAGGCAAATAACATCAGGGTAGTGTAATCCTGGCCTGTGTGTGGTGTAATATCTATTTTCTTTCTGTCTTTGTTTAAACTCAACAGCAGATCATCCAAAGGCCCAAATAACTATTGATGTGAGAGACATTCCAGTAGGGGGCAGTGTGACCCTTAGCTGCTCAGTGAACTCATCATCTGGATGGAAATACTACTGGTACAGAGATGTGAACTCATCTGAACCTCTGACCACACAAGATGCCGTTCAGATGCAGATGCAGTTCCCTTCAGAAGGACAAATCACTGTCTCACAGGAAGGACTCTACAGGTGCAGAGGAGGAAGAGGACACCCAGTCTACTACACAGAGTACAGTGATCCACTCATCATTGATGAAAATGGTGAGCTTTTCATCAGTGAGTGTCATAGAAAGACAAAATGTAGAAACGTTTTTTATTTTCAGTTTTATGCCTGGATCAGTGATTCACAGTTTTTGAGATATTGCAACACATTTGGCCTCAAATACGCAGACTAGTCAAGATAATAATCAGATGTGAGATCCTGGAGAAGACACTGAGTGGGAGTGTGAAGGGAGAATGAAAAGTTCTCTACAGTCTTCAACACACCTGAGTGAAATACTTCAGTTTGACATCACTCAGGCCAATCTTTGTTACATTCAGAATCTAGTTCTAGTCCCGCTCCTTATCCACTGCATTATATCACTGTAAAATGCCATCGTCCTTGTGAACAGAAGCATTTTTAAAGCTGCTATTTTAGTGTTTATAAGCACAGTGTAAGAACAAAGGGGTGAAATATCAGCTTCCTTTTGTTCTTTGCAAAACTGACACTAACTTTCTGAGGAAAAGTTTCAAGATGGTAGCAGTTAATGTTTCTTTTTTTTTCTCTTTTTTTTATTTTTCACAACAGATGTGCTCGATCCTGAAAGCTCTTCATTTGTTGTTCTGATGATCTTTAGACTAATGCTCGTTTTCATGTTCCTCCTGTTCTTGTTGTATTGCTGCACAAAGTCAAAAGGTGAGTTGTTTTTCTTCTGATATTAAATATTTTACTCTTTAAGTGCAGTACTGTGCATAGGTCATGAGCCATCCCTCATTTTTTAATATCTTGCTAAGAAAATGGGAAACAGTTGCAGTAATCTACTGAAACATGTAAACATAAATGGAAATCTAGCAAATAAAATAAAAACAATGTGGATAAATAACAACTAAGAAGTCAGATGTTTTCCAAATGTTATTTCATGGTGGATCAAACTCTGACGGTCCTTTTCTGTTCATAATTCATCAATTTTAACAAGATCTCCAACAATGTCAAATTTGTATTCATCGTGTCATCAGAGCCATTCCCACTGATTTTCAGCCCAGTTCTTTTGACATTTGGTGGACCTCAGCCTTTTCTTTGTTTTTCTTCCTAATTAATTCTTCGCAGCCACCCTTCCACTGAGACCATTTTTGATGAGGCTTCATTGAACAGTAAAAGATTCAGCTGAAGGTTCAGATGCATCATCAGGTGCTGTGTCAGGTTTTTGCTGCATATAAAGAGATGAAGGGTGGCTGAAGACTTTTGCACCACACAGATGCAGCATGTGGCCCTAAAGTGGAAACAGCAATGTATAATAGATGACCATGTAAAAGAAAATGCCTTTTTTAAAGTTTCTAATAAAGGTTTTGCGGATGAGGGTCAGCCTGGATGAAAACCAGGCTGAGTTATGTACTCCTCTTGTCTTCACAGTTTTTCATCAAGTTTAAACTATTCTGATGCTTTTTGTAACACAGCTGTACTGATTACATCTGCTGCAGCTTTGACACTGTTGAATTAAACAAAGCCAAGTTAATAATATTTAATTTAAATGTGTTAAAGTTAGTATCACAGACATCAGGTGACCTGCAGGTGATCATTGTGTCTATGAGTCAGAGTTTGTGATACACTTTTATTAATTTAAAGTAGTTGTAGAAGCTTTGTGGTTATCATTAAAATTAATGTTAACATTATTTTTTAAGGTTGACCAGAAGTTAATTATCCATCCTGGGATTCAGCTCAAAGTCATTAACAAAAAAACATGAGTACACAAAAAAAGTGATAATAAACATGAAAATAATAATTATGATCACTAATAATGACAGAGGGTCTTTATTAGGGACAAGAATCTTGAGAAGTCTTTGTTAATAGTCTTTCATTTATTGTCTTAATTTTCCTGTTTTTATTGTAAAGCACTTTGGTGTACCGCTGGTCTTTTAAACGTGCTATACAAATAAAGTTTGTGACAAAGTGGGTGAGAAGACTATTTATCTATATTCTTAGTTAACATTCTTGCTTTGATTTAACCATATTTCACATGTAATCTGCAAGAGGCAAACATCTACTATCCTGGGTTTGTTTATGTTTTGCACTTTTACAGATTATATAATATAACATCTTGGTTTAAATCAATTCCTACAAGTAGTGATGTGACGTTCTGTAACGAGGCTTCGAAGCTTGTGTCGAGTAATGGAGGGGGCGTTTCCGCAATGCGCGTATTGAGGCTTGCTTCATTTATGGGAGGAGCTGAAAATGATGACGTCCGAAGCCTCGCTGCCCGGCTGTACCACGTGACTGGTTCACGAAGTGGTTCGAACTTTGCCACGAGCTATCACAGCGATATAAACCCCTCAGACTTCATTTAAAAAATGTGGGTGTTTGATGGAGAGTTGTTAGTGAGAGTTTGGAGACAGTTTGGAGACAGTTTGGAGGTTTATGAGAATGAGGAGAGAAAGTCAGGTGTTACGGTTCGGCGTTGGCAGTGTATTATTTTAGGCGTTTTGTTTTGGCGTGACTGTTATGCGTTTCCTGTTTTACTTTGAAAGTCTGTGTTATCTTAGTGTGTTCAATTTACGTGTCCCTGTCTCGTCAGTGTAAGCGTTGCCCCAGCTGTGTTTCCCTCTTGTTGTCCATTTTCCTGATTGCTCCCTCTAGGTATTTAAACCCTGTGTTTCAGTGTGTCAGGGTCGCGATCTTCCCCCCCCTTGTAAATAGTTTGGCGCCTTGTGGTGTGATGTAAATAAATATGGCATTTTGCTTTAAAGAGAATAGTTGTCGATACTTTCGTTTTGGGATTATTTTTGTGGAAGCCCGTATTAGTCTTTTTTATGAGTTCACCCTCCTTAAGAGCAGTGAGCTTGGGGGCCCTTTTTCCCTTATTTCTATTTTTCCTGAGTTGCACGCCGGTTGCCTAGGCCGGGGTGTAACATATGGGGGCTCGTCCGGGATCGCTGGAGGGTCCGGGGACCGCTTCAGCCTTCATCCGCCTTCGCTGGAGGGTCCGAGGGAGGGACCGCTTCAGCCGTCCGTCTCTGCTGGAGGGTCCGTGGGACCGCCCCGGCCTTCGTCGTCTGCTGGAGGGTCCGAGGGACCGCTCCAGCCTTCTGCAGCTGGTGGGCTGCGTGTCCGTGTTTGCAGCTGGTGGGCTGCGTGTCCGTGTTTGCGGCTAGTGAGCTGCATGTCTGTGTTTGCGGCTAGTGAGCTGCTCGTTTGTCTTCGCTGGAGGATCCGAGGGACCGCTCCAGCCTTCTGCAGCTGGTGGGCTGCGTGTCCGTGTTTGCAGCTGGTGAGCTGCATGTCTGTGTTTGCGGCTAGTGAGCTGCTCGTTTGTCTTCGCTGGAGGGTCCGAGGGACCGCTCCAGCCTTCGTTTGTCTTCGCTGGGGGATCCGAGGGCCCGCTCCAGTTTTCCGTTTCCACTGGAGGACCCGACCAGCCATCAGCGTCGCCTGCGGGACGGCGGCTGGTGCCGTATGGGCTCGACATGGAACAAACATTTTTCGTTGGGGTTGTATGTTTTAAATGTTTGTTTTTTTTGGGTGGGGGGGTATGTTACGGTTCGGCGTTGGCAGTGTATTATTTTAGGCGTTTTGTTTTGGCGTGACTGTTATGCGTTTCCTGTTTTACTTTGAAAGTCTGTGTTATCTTAGTGTGTTCAATTTACGTGTCCCTGTCTCGTCAGTGTAAGCGTTGCCCCAGCTGTGTTTCCCTCTTGTTGTCCATTTTCCTGATTGCTCCCTCTAGGTATTTAAACCCTGTGTTTCAGTGTGTCAGGGTCGCGATCTTCCCCCCCATTGTAAATAGTTTGGCGCCTTGTGGTGTGATGTAAATAAATATGGCATTTTGCTTTAAAGAGAATAGTTGTCGATACTTTCGTTTTGGGATTATTTTTGTGGAAGCCCGTATTAGTCTTTTTTATGAGTTCACCCTCCTTAAGAGCAGTGAGCTTGGGGGCCCTTTTTCCCTTATTTCTATTTTTCCTGGGTTGCACGCCGGTTGCCTAGGCCGGGGTGTAACACAGGAGAGAATGGAGCCAGCGAAGACGAGGAGTATGTCCTCCCCTGTGTGGGAACATTTTGATCTTATTCCTCCCAACTAGGTATGTTAATTTCTACAGAAGATGTATTTTCATAATACTGATGGTGCAATACAATTTATGTTAAGCGGCTTTACTTTTGTACAAGGTGAAGTGTTTGCTATGTGCCAGGGAGCTGGGATATAACAACAACACCTCATCCATGCTTAGGCACTACAGAGCTTTGCATGAGAATAAGGGGAACACCGATTGTGGAGCAAGACCAGGTGAGCCATCAAATGCCATGATAATATAGCATGCAGTAATGTTACTAAATGATATAACAATATTATACAGCTCTAATAAGTTACGTGTGTGATATTTATATTTGTGCTTTGTCTTTATTGTCTTTCCTCAGGAGAACAATCTCAAATAGATGAAGACCTGGTTAGCATGGTGATTGAGGACTCACAGCCATTTAGCATTGTGGAGGACAAAGGATTCGAAAGATTTGTTAAATCATTAAATCCTAGCTATGTTCTCCCCACTAAAAAGGTCATAAAAGCAGTGAAAATGTAGTTTTTACAGAATAAAATGTGAACAGGCAGGACTGAGGCTCAGTGTGTAGCTGTCCATACCTCAACGTTACAAAAGCACAACTACTGTCCACACCCCAACCACACCTCACCTCACAGTAAATGATCATTTCCATTTTAAGCATTTCCAAATGATCATTTTCCATACTGCCAGTATAAATATACACAGTATACTGCATCACTACAATATACATGTTTTACACACTCCTTTTGTTGTTGACATTTACAGGCTGTGTGCAAAAGGCCACACTCTTCAAATTCATGCCAACTAATATTTTTACGTCCAGTAGGTGTCCTGCTAGAGCAAATGAAGCTTCAAGAAGCTTTGCGCTGGGATGAACCAATTGGATGAAAAGCTTCAGTGCTTCATGAAGCTTCATCTGCCCATCACTACCTACAAGTTCGTTAAGTTAACATGTTCTTTATTTCACTGTTAATTTGTATTGTTTAGAACTTACCTTACCTACCTGTCTTCCAGAAACAAAAGGAGGAAATGTAGTTTTACTTCCTGCTTTATACCTTCTGGGTTCATCTGGGGTCACAGGAAGAGACCAAGTGCAGAAGGGGAAGAATTCTTATAATTTAATAAAGTTGATTTTAGAGGGTTTATGAAGAAATAGATTTAGTGTTGTAATATGTATTGATTACACCACAGAGTTCATGTTGCCAGTAAAGAGGAGTAGTGGAGGTTTGAATATAATCATGTTAATCTTACCAACATACTGAATGGAATAGTCCAGAGGAGAAATTGTTTGGTTAAGTGGACTATTTAAGCAGAAGAACTCTGGTGTTTTGAGAGAAAGGTTCAGGTCAGTGTAGCTGTGTGCAGGTTGACCTTAATTTCCGTTGATTTAAGTTCAGTTATGTTTATTTGAACTGAGTTCATTATAGAGTTGAGTTTCTTATTTGTTTCTTTGTAAATATTGTTTGGGTCACAAAATGGTGAATAAATCACTTGATACACTGGACAGCATCAGTCTCCTGCACTTCTTTGACCGCTTAAGTCAAGTTCTACCACAAACTTGTATTGTATTGTAAGAATCACTCAGAAGTGTTCGTCTATGCGGCAGAGTTTACTTCTACGTTTAGAAGACAAATTATTGAAATGAAATAATGATATTCAGCGAGTTTAATTATTTTACAATGTAATGCAAGTGCATTGTAAGTAACTGTAATTAAAATACCTAAAAATGAACAGTAATCAGTTACTCTACTTTTTCAGTGGAAAAGTAATTTAATTACAGTAATGCGTTACTTAGTAACGTGTTACACCCAACACTGCTTGTTCAATAGTGACCGGAGAAGGAAGCCGGAGATCGACCGGTCTGTTGTGGTGAAGAGGGAGCTGAGTGTAAAAGCGGAGCTCTCAATTTACCGGTCGATCTACGTCCCTACCTTCTAACTATGGTCACGAGCTGTGGGTAGTGACCGAAAGAATGAGATTGCGGATACAAGCAGCAGAAATTAGCTTCCTCCAAAGGGTGGCTGGCCTTCCTTAGAGATAGGGTGAGAGGTTCGGCCATCTGGGAGGGGCTCAGAGTAGAGCTGCTGCTCCTCCACATTGAAAGGAGCCAGCTGAGGTGGTTCGGGCATCTGACAAGGATGCCTCCTGGGAACCTTCTGGATGAGATGTTCCGTGCATGTCCCACCAGGAGGAGGTCCCGGGGCAGACCCAGGACACGCTGAAAAGATTTTATGTCTCAGCTGGCCTGGGAACACCTTGGTCAGCTGGAGGAGGTGGCTGGGGACAGGGAGATCTGGGCTTCTCTGCCTGGCTGCTGCCAGATAAGTGGAAGAAGATGGATGGATGGTACATGGTCTGTGGACCACATTTGGTAATAAAAGGCACACACAGTGATTTTTGTTAACTTAACTTTTTGATAATTAAAAAAAATAGTAAATGTCTTATTCTTCTATTCATTCATGCATATTACAGAGTACAGATGATGCCTCAATCATATATAGCCAAAATTTGAAAGCAAAATTTGAAATGTGAAGGCAAAATTTTCCTGAGTATTTTATTATCTATTGGAATCTGGAATTTCATTGGCACTCTTAATGACATTATTTGTTAAACTGTTTAAAACAGGATTTGAATTAATGTTCATACACTATCTAAATCTATATTTAATTAATAATTTATAAATATACTCTTAAAGCATGACTCAGGCTCTAGTTACCTGATATTGTTCATCATTTTTAACTGCGTTTAATATTACCACAGACAATTTCCTGTTTCTTCTTTCAAATCAGATATGATATATCCATAGCTCTTTCCAAGCCATACATCATAGATGGTTTCATTACCATCTTGTGTTCTAAAATGCACTCATGAAACTTGGGTTTTAAAATACTGAAAGATTTTAAAAGTGGTTGAAAGTAAAGCAAAAGGTTTACCTAAACAGGTGACAGTTTTATAATCCATGCATGAAAACCTCAAACAAAGAGTCAGTAAATAGCATCAGTTTCTCTATACAAAAACTGAGCAACATGTTGGACATAATTATGAAACTGAAAGTAGGCTTTATGCAATTAAAAACAATGAAAGATGAAAACATTTTAATTATGTGTAAATATTTTTTAATCAAGTAACTTATTTTAAGTGCGTTACATTTGGCATGTGGAAGTCTTTTCTTGGCTCTTGACGGAGGCGGCTGCACTTTCTCCTTCTCCCTCTCCCTTATCTTTCCTGCTTGGCTTCTCATGTCTTTTGCATAGTCTCGCTTATTCTCTATCTCTAAGAGAGTCTTCCAGACTTGTTCTCTAAAAACCTAAAGAAGAATTATGGATTTGATCAACTGGTCCCTTAACGAAACTGAAAAACTGATTGTCCTGCGGAGACATTTGCTGCCAGATACTCGATGGTTGCTTACGTCATGTGTCTGGCAACACTCTCGATGGAGGACATTGAAAGACATCTACCAATTCAGAATCATGATAATAGAGTTCTGGCTGATTGGAGCTGGCTTATCGAAGTACAAGAATCGGCTAGAGCTGTTTAAAATCCCACAAGGCTGGCCGACATGATAGATGATGGGCAGGGCTGTGAGTACTCAGACTGTGTTTATTGAAAGCAATATGGACAAGATCTTGGAGAAGAACGGGAATTGAGAGACCTGGTGACCAGTGACGGACATTAGACCAAATGGAAAACTGGAAGCAGTTTGTTCACGCTAACCAAAAAAACTACCATCTTCATCTCATGCGACCCCCCTGGCACCAGCTGGATGCTCAAGGCAAAAGCTGACGGTCAAAACTCTCCTTTAGATAACAAGACTGTTGATGTGACTCTCTCCATCCTCATTCAAGGCCAGCCGCGTCGACTGAAGATTGTTGAATTTTGCCCAAGCGAGTGAAGGGACACTTTCTCTTGGCTGAACACGGAACACACACACACACACACACACACACACACACACACACACACACACACGCATGTACACTGACACAGACACCCCCCCCCCCCCCCCCCCCCCTCCCCCATGTTGTTTCCTCATGTTGTGCATTTTCCATTGTTTTGGTTCCGGGTCACTGCTCGTGCGGTCAACTGGCCAGTGCTACCAGGCCTGACCTGTTTCCCCAGTGTGATGTTTCTGTATTGTATATACAGTTGGCAAGGTATCATCTATCTTAACCCTTTAAGACCTACCATAGAACCAAGTCCCCCAGAGCTTATATTATATTTTTACATGTTGTAGAGCCATTTTTGGGAGCATTTCAAGTTGATATACATCAATACAACCATTACAGCCTAAATTTTAATAATATGTCTGCATTAAGTGCATAGTAATTGCATAAATTGCAAAAAAGTGCAATAAACTACAAAAAAATTGAAAATCATTTTTGTTTTTTTAACATATATTTCTAGTTAAAGAAATTTAAGAGGCTTATCCCTCAAAACTGTAAATACAAAAAAGTTGCACAAAATAGTTTCCCACCACAGGAAATTTATTTTGAGTGTCTTTATAGTTTTATTTTTGAAATACACCAATTTCTATACACTGCAGGAAAAACGAAAATAAATATTATACTGCAAATTTGCAAAAAAGCAGCATATGCATCAAAATAAACTCTTTCCAGCAGTGCAATATGAGTCCTAAGCATCCCAGAAATGATACAGAAAGTCATAAAGTCAAATATATCTTTTAAAAACACCAGTATAGGCTCATGAGGCCCTGATAGTGAAAAACTACATTTCCGCGAAAATGACGTCACTTCCGTTTTCAGGCAGGACATGGCGGACATGTGTGGTGGATCATAAATTTGATTAGTTTTGAAGTTGTACATCTCTGTTCCTTATATTTCTTGTCATGCCCTTATTAATGTTTTATTTGTTGCTTTGACTGTTTTCGAATAGAATATGCAGTGGGAATATAGAGGGAGATAAGTAGTGAAAGTTTTGCCTGGGTTGATTGTGCATCGATCCATTGTTAATGCCTCAGGGCTCCAGTAGGTGGGTTCGCGCGCTTCCTCCTTCACTCAACACAGACGAGTGAGAGTGAGAGCTGCGTGTCTGTGCCTTTCTTTCACCTCTCCTCACTATTTCCCCTGTTTAAGGTAACTGTCATGCACAAATCTGTATAAATGTGTGTTACCGTTGATTATTACATTGTTATCATTGTTCATTGTAGCGGAAGATGTGAATTGCAGACTATTTTGCTGAGAAGTTCCAGTTAATCTCTGTTGCTGTGTATGCTAGTTTTCGCTATTACTCCGCCATATTGTGTGAAGATTTTTCTGTTACTATCTGTATAAGTTAACTACTGAAAGACATGCAGTACTTAAAGTATTATTTCATTGCTGTGGAAAGTTAGTGACTGTGTCAGCTAACATGTGCGAGTTAAAAATATGTTTTTGTCTAATGCTACAGTTCATGTTATCTAAAGTATTCTCATCAGCTAATGCAGTGAACAATAGTGACTTAGTTTGGATACAGTTGTCCTGAGACTGAGTGCATCCATAAGAACATTGTTTTAGTTGTATTGCTTCTGAAACTCAATACAGACGAGTTAGCTGCGTGTCTGTGCCTTTCTTTCACCTCTCCTCACTATTTCCCCTGTTTAAGGGCACAACACATGCGATAGTTCGTGCTGATGGACGTAGGAAGTGTTATGAACAGCTGATCGGATCGGCAAAGCGTGTTTCTGGAATATTATGTTTTTGTTGCTGCAAGTGCTTTTTATGCAGTTTTTGCAAAGCTATATGTGGAAGGAAACTGTGACCTAGTACAAGCTGATGGCATAAGATGTAAGTACAACTCCTCTGGTTTCATATGCAAAAAAAATTATTGCGCTAGCTCACGTGGTTGCAGGGATTTAAAAGTAGTTACGCAAAATGGAGTGTGCTGCTCTGACCGGTTTTAAAGGGTTAATTGCCTCTTGGGGATAAGTCTCTCTGACTCTGACTCTAAGAATCACGTGATTAAAAAAAAGAATTAAATGGTACTATTTCTTTTTGTTTTAGAACATAATAAAGAACAAAATCAAGACAATAATGAGTGTGGGGAGTCAGAATCAAAAACCAGTACCAAATCAATAGATAAATATGAATAAAAGGTTGAAAATTCAGAAAGTTACTTTATTGTGGACAGCCTTTAACATTATAGAGGCCACATAAAAGCACAAGAATCCTTAACAAGGTAATAGAACAACTACAAACTTGTTTTTTGTTTTGTTTTTTTGTTTCTTTCTTTCTTTCTTTCAAGCTACAGGAATAGGCAGAGAAAGCTATTCTTCTTGCATTTTTGCAAAACAAAGCACTTGGACAGCGATGTCCAAACCAGGCACATTTTACAATGCTTAAAAATGATTTGCATCTATTATTAGCACTTGGATTTCAGTTCATATCATTGCCTTATTTAATATTATATTGTATGAGTGCTACTTCCAACCTATAGTTTCCACCTAAATTCAGTGAGGTGAGAACCAATCTTTAAATAATCTGTTTCCATCCATCAGCGCTACAGTAAAACAACATGGGTACTTCTGCAGTCAGCATCCTAAAAAGAGAACAACATGTTTAACGTTTTGGTTTTTAACTATATTGACTATATTTCTTGCCACAATGATTAATATGTTTCAAATGAAAACTAGTTCAATTGCAGCATGGTGTATACAGTCTGCAGTGAGCATCTCTTACCCGTCTTCTCCATAGTTTCCAACTAACGCTGAAAGACACTGCCATTTTTATCACTTTGCCAGCTGAGTTTGAAATCAGCCACCCCTTGATCTCTCAGGATGGTCTCCAACTTGAAGGAAAACATTATAAAAGAAAAGAGCTGTTTTTCATACTTGTTAGATTTACCACACATAGCTTTATGTCCCTGTCATGCAGGTAATAATCATGTTTAAATGTTTTTAAATCATGTTAAAAGGGAAATTTCGTTATGTTTTGGAACAAAATAAAAAACTTTTGCTACTTTTCTTTACCTCTAATATTTTTTTCTGTAGATATTTTGTGTTTGTTGTGATGTGTTTGGTGTTTACTGTTGTTTTATGAACTCTTGCTGCACAACCTGTTTTCCATAATGCGACAGTAAAGATACAAGGAACCTAGAATCTACGTTTGTACCTTCATTAGGAGTTGACTGGAGGCAGCGGAGTCAGTGAGACCCACATCAGACTTCACCTTCATCCTTATGACCATCTTCTTTAGTTTGGCATCTGTAGAACACAAATAAAGAAATATGTCATTTATTGTTGTGATTATTATTATTATTATTTTTTAACCCACATTTTGATGCTTTAATGAAAACAACAGTTGTATCACACTTATAAAGAAATTGATTTATTACTTGTCCATTTAAGGAACTTACCTCCTTGACAGATAAATGTTGCTTTCTTGTTACAGTCAGCTGATATCCAGCGTCCCGTCTGTGATCCTTCCACAGAAATACAGTTTCCACTATAACTTCCGCCTCTTTTCCAGTACCTGAAGGAGGTCTTTGTTCCATCTGACCAAACCCAAGCATCTTTAAACAGACCAATCCACGCTTTGTTGGTAACTGCGGCAATCGCTGCATTTTCCTTGTCTGTAAGCACACATGCCAGATCAGTGTGCTTCTGTCTGCACAGATCTTGACTGCTCTGCCAGGTTTGCCCCTGTGTGTAAACCACATACTTCTTGCTGCCATCCTGCTGAACTAGAGACACACAAGGGGAGAGGAGTAAAACTGAGTTAGACTTATTTTTTCTGCCAAGAAAAATAGTCAGGTAAGTGATTTAGAGCCAAATTACTAACAGCAGAGCCATGATGTTTCTGGTCATAAACACTTGGACCTGTTGTCCATATATGTGGACATCACATTTTGGGGTTGTCTAGACCAAAATCTTGTTTGTTTTTTTTATACAAGGGCCTGTTATCCACTTACGAGGACATTATACTGCCACAGTTTTATCAAACTTTAAAATGAATCAGGCCCTTGAAGAGCAAAATCAGGTTAAAAGATAATTCTTTGTTTTTACATTCATCAAGTCCCAATCAGCCCAAATAGCAAGGAGAAATTAAAAATACATGCCATGAAAGAGTTCAGGTCTTAGGAGGTTAAAATATAAAGCGCCTTGAAGCAACTTTTTTTTAATGATTTGTTGCTATATAAATGAAATTAAATTTAACTGAAGTACAACTTAGGCTTGACCTGTATTATTTTGGTCAGTAGATCATTTGCTCTTTCATTAAGTCTGTTTGGCCACTGTAAGAGCCAATTAAAGGCTAGTTCACTGGTTCTGGTAAAAGGGGTTAAAAGGAGAAATATACATTTTTTGTTGTTAAGTATAATTTTCAGATGATTTTCAAATACTGTTATGTTAAAAGCATATAATACAGAAATGTGAAATTCTGATGCGCTTTTTGGAAATTATGTGCTTAGATAGTTGGAAGTCGGATAAACTGGAAGCAACACAGTTTTTTCACCAAGTCTTGCAGTGTTAATTTACAGTTTCATTAAACATCTCCTTTGAAAGAAAAGTACCTGGTCTTGCCCATGTTTCAAATGCCTGTTGCTGGACTGACTTCTAAAAGAAGAAGATTGAAAAGGAGCCGGAGTGCCGCCATTGTAGCCACTAATCTACTGGTTTGCTCAGCCATTGTTTGGACGATGTTTGTCATTACTGAAATAAACTTGCTGTATCTTTGTTACATTAAAAATATTTTATATTTATTTTATTTTGGGTTTTTTTACTGGAATTCATCCTAAAGTTCACACAAAAGCGCTGAGATGAACCTGAGGAGAAAATACAGACCTACCCAGAGAACAGCCAGAGTTGGTGGGATATTTTACATCCTTTTGGAAACATAGCTGTTGAGTTACTTCAGTCTGGACCACAACTGTTCGAATCAGCACAGTGAGTTCTCATAATCTCACCGCTAGCAAATTATCATTTTGTGTGCTAGTCACTCGGTCACGTTTTCATTTTTGTTTTTAAATATTATATAGATTAAATTGATTATCATCAATAAAAATTTCATATTAAAATTATGATCAATTATGATCACTCACAACAGTTTCAACTGTAATTGCAATTTACTCACTTTCATAACACACATAAGCTCTGGTTAAGTCACATGGAATATCATTCCAGAGGCCGTCATCTTGTATCTCTGCACACGTCTCTTTCCCATTATAGTTGTCTGGTTGATCAAGGCCCCATTTGGTGAAGTCTGCTCTGCCGCTCCCATCAGACCACAGCCACCTGTCGTTCTGTCCGTTGTAAAGTCCGATCCATGTGGCGGTCTTGTGACTGTCCAGTGTACTGACCAGCTGGTTTTCTTCATCCATGTTGTTTATGGTTGCCAGGTCAGTGTATTTTAATCTGCAGAAGCTCTGAGCCTCATGCCAGGTTAGGGATTCATTGATAAAGTGGAACTGCACTAAAACACAAGATTATCCAGTCTTACACACAGACGCCAAGAAATAATCCCCAATTTGTTCCAATGACTTTATGTCATCATGGTCTTATTAAATAATTTTTTTTCTGAAAACATTTTAGAGTGTTGTCATATTTGTGCCAACGCAACTTTGAGAGATGAAGATAATGATGTAACCTGTACTTCCCTCAGGGGAAGTACAGGTTACATCACCCTGGACAGGTTGCCACTCCATCATAGAGACACACCTAACCATTCATGCTTAAGTTGGCCAATTTTGAAACACCAGCTAAAACAATATGTATGTCTGTGGATTGTGGGAGAAATCCAGAGTACCCAAAGACAGTACACACAAGCACAAGGTCAAACATGAACACAAATTTTCATATAACAGAGAGTCCCCAAGTGCCTGGGGATTCAAATCCAAAAACCTCTTGACGTGAAGCAATAGTAGTAACTGCTGTCTGCTTATCTAATCAGCCAATCACGTGTGTGTATCTCAATGCATTTAGACATGCAGAAATGGTCAAAATGACCGGCTGAAGTTCAACCTGAACATCAGAAAGAAGAAAAGGGGGATTTATGTAACTTTGAATTTTGCATGGTTGTTGATGCCACGTATTTCAGAAGCTGCTGATCTACTGAGATTGTCCCAAAGAACCATCTCTACTGTTTAACAGAGAATGATTAAAAAAAGAAAACAAAATTCAGTGGGACAAAGTTTTCTGCTGGGAAAATGCCTTGTTGATATGAGAGTTCAGAAGACAAAGGCCAGACTGCCCACAAAAACATTGAATGCTGAATACTGACCTGAAATACATGTATACTAAAATATTAACTGTATCAATGATTGAAAAATGCAAAATGCAATGACAACAAAATAAAAAGCAAACAAAAACACCAAAAACAAACAATGATCATGTGTGCTTATTTACCTGTTTTACTGGACCCCGTTGAAACCAGTGCCATCCTGGTGGTAGTCATCAAAAGCATTAGGAAACTTCCTGCAGCCCAAAACATGCAGAATAATAACTTGCTGTCATCCACTGAATGCACAAATATGTCATATGTTTTGGTTATGTATAATAAGGTGTACTGTAAAGTTACAGAAGCAGTAGAA
Organism: Simochromis diagramma; assembly: GCF_900408965.1. Taxonomy (NCBI): domain Eukaryota; kingdom Metazoa; phylum Chordata; class Actinopteri; order Cichliformes; family Cichlidae; genus Simochromis; species Simochromis diagramma. The sequence continues at coordinate 3,863,553 of NW_024386948.1, forward strand.
GCTGGCTAAATTATTTTAAAAGCAAAATAGGTAAACTTCCATCCCAATGACATAACTATAACTCTCCGTTGATATTAATGACGCCAGTTAATTGGACAACTTTAACATTTCCATAAAAGAAAAATATAGAAACAGACATTATATAATTTTTTCTATAGTTATGGTATTAAGGCTTTGGTATTATCATTATTATCTGCCTGAGTGCAAACTATCATATCAATTCTGTCGTCCACTCATGCCTGCTTGTTTGTTTCCCAGGTTGTTTCCCAAGATGCTTTTTTTGACAGGTCATTGAAATATACGAATTGCAATTGATTCATTTATTCTTGGATGAATTTAAAAAAAGTGATTTTGTTTTCACTAAATTTCTTCTTCATATACAAGATTTTGTATATGTAGACAAATTAGTCTGGAAACAAGAAATACACAAGCACTTTTTTCAATATACCAACTTTGAAATAAAGGCATACAGATTGGTTTTACTAAATTATATAAAAAATGATACATAGAGTTAAACCAGTGCCTGATATGTTCCACTGTATCTGGTGTAGTTTATTTATGCACCTACTGTAGATCTGAAGGTCCATTTACTTGTACATTATGCAAAGCAGTTTTGGAGAAACTGAAATGCATTTGGTTAAAAGTGCGTCATAGGAGATTTAAAGAACCACTGACAGTCATCAGGTGAGTCTAAGTGGAATGTAAGAAATTAAGAAAATGTTACTACTATTTAGCTGAGGGTAATTGTACATTCAATTATACATTCAAAAGTCATTAGGATTCTTAAACCTGCTATATAAAGTTTACATACACAATGCTTAGACCACCTGTAATGCAACAAAAGTCCATTTCTATAAAAATGCCTTTAAAATGTATCAATGCTCAGTATAATAGATATATGCATTAGCGGTTCGCTCGCTAACACGCTAATGAGCTAAAGGTGCTAACGCATTGACACTGTGCAGCCCCACGCACGGGGCGATCTGCGCTAACCCATTAACGGAGATTTACCATTAATGGGTTAGTTATGGTGTTAATGTCATTTTAATAAGATTAATGCTGACAACACTAATGCATACATAACTTGGATTTAAGTCTTTAAGTCCTTTGACAAACCAAGTACACCCTATGATTTAATAAAATGGTCTGGCACTGATACGGCACCGTTCTAAATGATTTACGACAATCTATGCTGTGGAGCCATAGTCTAAATTAATCTATCTTGCACTCAGCTGTTATGTTATACTGGATTATCTCAACGACATCTCTGCACTGCCTGCACACAAGAGCTTGCCTGGTGTGATAGACAAAAGCATCCATCTGTCTTGTGCTCAGAGCTAATTCTAAGCACCATTTTTAGGATTCCATGATGGTTCTTCTACTTGCTCCTCTTCTTTTTTACTGCTTCCAAGGTATTCATTAAGCATGTGGTCAGTTGTGGCCATGATATTTAATCCTGGATACTGTTCTGACACTCACTAGTCCTAGGCCTCCTTCCTTCTGCTGAGCATAGTCTCAGGGTGATGGATTTAGGATGAAACCATCCAAGGACTTTTCTTGCCTTGATGGCCTCTAATGTTGTTTTCCACTTTCACATGGAATTCCCGGTGAAGTCTCTTAGTGTCCTAAAGCTCTTGTACATTTCCAGGCATTCCAGAATCCAAGTGCGTCCTGTATGACTGGGATTTTATCTGAATCAGTTTGCAGGTGCATCCGTCTAATCCAAGTTGCCAAGAACTTTTTCTTCTGGAAACAAAGAAGTGTTTCGTTGCTTATCTAGAGTAACTTGTTTTTTAACTATAGTGATTTTGATTAATAAAACAAATAACAAACTTGGGCTGTACCGAATTGGGTCACTACCTGCAATCATTGGAGCCTTGCTACTCATTAGCCATTCGTGACACTTTTCCAGCAATCAGTCATTCTTAATTTGCCCTGCTTGGTTTCATTAAACTTGAATGTCTGCTGCCATATGATATTCAGCTGAGTCATCAACACATTATATTTTTGAAAGACTTAGTCTTAAAGGCCATAGGGGGTGTAACTGTACTCAGTTACCTGTTGAATGTGACATCGTGGTCTCTGGAGTCAAAAGCCCAAAGAACATTCCTGCAATTCACAGAAAGAATTTAAATATGGCTGAAGTCAAATGCAAGAATTTCTTTGAATGGAAAATTATCCTTATTTGTTTACTCTCAAAGCCTACCAGGCAGATAATTGTTGTGTCATACATTGCACTTACTATATTTACTTAAAAATATAACTATGAATAAATTCACAAAAATACGTGGTCATTTATTATTTGATAATCAAATGGTTTACAAAAGCACCATAAAAACAATGAAGCCAGCTTCAGTAAATTTCCGTTGTTTACATGTTGTGATCAGCGACTGGTTGCTCTTTGTAGATTTACACAACTGAATTCAGGAGAAGTTTCATAGATATCTTGGCTGATTTCCATTACTCTAACAGTATACTGTATAGAAAGACAGTATACAGCTGGCATAAAAGTGGAATTCAGTGAATTCCACTTATGTCCGTAATAATATCTGTAACCATCAAATTAATCTACTACAGTTGATGTAAACCACCACTGACCATGGGCACCACAGTCACTGTTACAATAAATTCACCACAGTACAACAAGCTAAGCTCTTTCCACCCATACAAACTACCGAGTAGTTTCAGGCAGAATTTGAGTAACACATAGTGTTTGTTTTGCAGGAATAGCTACTATGTGATCAGTTCATTCCAATTCCACTTTATTTATACAGCGCTAATTCACCAAAATAATACATACAGAGAAAAACCCAACAGTCAAAATGATGACGTTACATATAAGGTTTCAATTTGCAGTTTATCAAGCGTCACTCAGCTGTCCTTTCCTGTCTCTCCTGTCCCGTCTTTTCTCAAATCTCCCTGTGTACAGCAGCTGGACCTTAAGCTGACAACACACTGTGCAACAAACTAGACACAACAGTTTGTGTGTTTGCTAATATTTGTTAAAATGTTACATTTGAAATGACCTGACACTTAAAAAAAAGGTGACTCCCTATATGCGCCCTCCTCTTCTGTAGGGTGGGCTAGATTCTGAATTTACAGATACCTGCACTCTTTCCAGCCCACTTTGAGTCCCAAATGTAAACGTTATAAACGAACCTAAAGTTACAAGTTGATTTTAAAAATACAAGAAGTAAAAATATACTTGTTTAAAAGTGTAGGGAGTAAAGGCAAAAAGTTGTCAGAAAAATAAATACTCAAGTAAAGTACAGGTACCTGAAAAGTCGACAGTATTGAAGTATTTGTACTTCTGAGTATAATTATAATTGTGGGTTTATGTTCTAAAAACCTTACGAGAATACGTTCCAATTTTGAAAGCCAACAATTAAAGTAAAACATTAAAACTAAAAACAACTATTACTACCAGTAAAGCAACTAATAGAAATAAATAAATATTTGTACATGTAAAATTTGAATTTATAATCAAAGTTTAGAAAGTACCTGATGTGTTGTGTACCCTGTGGCTTCCCTGTAACATCTGTGGTGCGACATGCCAACACATTCACACTGTATGGAAATCCATCACAGTGAGATGGATTTGCATGCTCTGGTGAGGTGATGTTGTTGGCAAGTGCATTGTCAGGTAACCACTAAACCTTTAGTTTAGTGGTTACCTGACATGCATGTCTTTGGCACTTGAAGAACATGCAAACTCAACGCAGGAAAGCCACAGTCAAGCGATTCAAACCAAGCCCTCCTTTCTGAGGTGGTAGTTGTGCCATTGCGCTATTCAACAAAAAACTACATATGTAGAAATAAAGTTTTTGAGTGAGTGTGTGTATATACTTGAACCTGCATGTATACTTTTGACCAATCCAAAAAATCCAAAATTGGATTTACCTGCAAAACAGTTTTGTTATCCATGGCTTCAAAACATAGAATGAATAGTCTGAAACAGCACAACACAAAACAGCATCATTTAAGTCATGTAAAATCAGCTAAACTACAGTGTAACCATTTAAAACAAAACCAGATACTTCATTTTTATTAATATTCTTTTAATGAGCACAGTAACGAGCATCAAGAGTTAAGAGTTATAATTAGAGTTATAAAAGTACCTGATATGGTGCCATACATCTGCTGTGTTTTGACTGTGAATCCTTCTGTGTAACTAAAGGTCAATTTATTCGTACGCAATGCAAAACAATTATGGAGAAGAGTTAAGGGAATTTGGTTACCACTTCCTGGCCGAGTTGTTGTCATTCCTAATTGCTTCCACTTTATTTTAATACTACTAACTACAGGGTTTTACCTTAAAATATAAAGCAGCTTTAGGTGGCTGTTGGTGGTATATAAATAAAACTGAACTGAATTTCATTTAATTAAATTTCACTGAACAATTGACTATGGAATATTTAGTAGTGACCAGTGTTGGTCAAGTTACTTGAAAAAGTAATCAGTAACTAATTACTGATTACTTCCCCAAAAAAGTAATCCCTTTAATTTACTGATTACTTATTTTCAAAAGTAATTAGTTACTTAGTTACTTTTTAAAAACATGATTTACTACTTGAATAGGTAATAAAGCGATAGATCTTTCAGCCCAATTCTACTTTACTACTTTCTACTACTTTCTGCATAATCCATTATATAAAATGTAATCAAATGAAAAATAGTCTCTTTTTAAAATTTGTTTTATTAGTTTAAATCTTAACTTTATGCATCAAGCAAAAATCTAATTATATGCAACATTCTCTGACTGGAAGAAATTTGTTTAACATTTAAACCTATTTTCTGCACATTCCAGCACATAAAATAAAATATTATTTTGTGTTTACACTCAGTCTTTCAAATAGATGCAAGTAAAACACAGCAGAAAATAAATAAAATCAAAGACTCAGCGGTCCTGTTGCTCTGTTTTCACCTGTATAGCAGGCGGAGGTTTGTCCTGTAAAAAGAAGTTTTCTTCCCACGCAGTGAACAGCGGACGCTAATGTTTTTGTCACTTTTTACGAAATCAAACTCAAAGTAAGGTCAGTACTTCCACGCTTTAAACGCGGCATGGTCATACTCTCTCTAGCACTCGATATATTATCCATTTTTGAACTGCACACAGCTGTTGTCATGCACGTCGCACCTGCTTACGTCATTGTCATGAGACACTCACAAAAGAATCACGGTTTTAGTAACGTAGTAACGCAGCATGCTTACGGGTAAGTAACGGTAATCTAATTACCTTTTTTGCAATAGTAATCCCTAACTTTACTCATTACTTGAAAAAAGTAATCAGATTACAGTAACACGTTACCGCGTTACCGGCCATCTCCGCTAGTGCTAGCATGGGTGAGTGAATCCTTTTGGCAATATACTATATTTTCAACCCCTCATAGTACCATATGAACCCAATGAAGCACTTTGCTCTCAGACTGCAGGATTACTTGTGGTTTCTAGGGTATTTAAAAGTAGAATGGGAGGCCAAACCAGTTCCCAGTGTGGATTTGGGGTCAAAACTTCTTTTTTTTTAAATACATATATTTTGAGTTGGATCAGCTGACCTCCCTTAATTAAGCTGCAGTACACCTTCCACTCTATATGTGTTTATACAACACTCTGCATTTAATCATTGTTATTCTCTTGCACTGTGTGCCTTTTGGCCTTACTCCCTCCCCTCACCCCAACCAGTCGCTGCTTCGGCCTGAGGCCTCTTCCCGTTAAAAGGGACTTTTTCCTTCCAACTGTCGTAAAGTGCTTGGTCATAGGAGGTTGTTTGTTTGTTGGGGTTTTCTCTCTATTATTATAGGGTCTATTAGATGCATTGAGGCCAATACTGTAGTACTGTTGTGATCTGACACTATAGAAATAAAAAAGGAATTGACCCATATTTACTTTATTCTCCTGTTTTAACTTTAAGTAAGAGAATGATAAAGCCCAAGAAAATGCACTTATTTACATGTAAGTCCTTATTTGCAAATACAAATTTGAAAATGCTTAAGATTATGAGAATCTCCAAAGTGTTTCTAGTGTGTTGTTATTCTGCCTTTCTTTCATCTTGTCATTTCCCTGTGTATAAACAATTAAAGACCAAAGTGAGTTTATGAACCCCTTTTAAACTAGAGGTACATGTTTAATTGAACTTAATCTTCTGTTTTAACTTTCAGCAAGAGGATGATCAAGCTTAAGATAATACTTTTATTTACATGCAAGTCCTTATTTGCAAATGCAAAAGTTTAATATTTAGATTTATTGCAAGTGACTATTAAGATTACTTGATTGTCAAAAGTGTTTTTATTGTTATTCTGCTTTTTTTCCCCATGTCGTTACTCTTCAGTGTGCAAAGTCAAGCTGAGTTCTTGAAACCACTTTATAGTAGAGACTGATGTATAACCACACTTGGATATGCATTTTCATACATGTAAAAAGGACCACGCACACACACACACGCACACACAGGTGACTGACTCCATCTAGTGGTGAATAATGGAACACCGGTGTAGAAAATCATAACAGTCTTTTTTTTCTCTTCTTTACTACTGTCACAAAACCCTGCACGTTCATTATATTTCAGTATGACAAAAATTAATTTCTAAGCCAAAATTAGCTCAGAACAACCTCCATAATATTTTCACTTAATTTTTATTCTGAGGATCATCAATACCTGCATTACACACTGTGAGAAGAATTTAGATTTCAGTCAGATCTGAGAAAAGCCACACAAACAGTGCATGGGATTAATGAGTATAGTGATGAGTTTACACTATACTGTGGTCAAATCTTCTCTTTGGTCCTCTTTTAGAGTAATTTGCTGTTCTCCACACATGTGTCTGCCAGAGGAAGAAAGAGATGTGTGAACCTGGTTAGAGATACACTGAAATCCAAACAGTCTAACTTCTAATTTCGACCAGACAACTTACATACAGTTTAGCTGTTTTGTTTTTATGTCTTAAAGAAAACAGGACCTGATATTACGAGATTATTTATGTTTTTTTCTCTTAAAATAGGTTGTAAAACCGTAAAAAGTCCCCTCTCCCTGGCCTCAAGGATTAATCATCACTTGTTAATGTCAGATAGGATATTTGTGCATTCTTAACAGATCTGTAGCTCAAAATGAAGATTAGACACTGAATTAATCAAAACATAAAACTGGTCCAAAGACATGCAGCTTGTGGGGATAGGTTAATTGGATAATCCAAATTGCCACTAGGTGTGAATGTGCGAGTGAATGTGAGTGTGAATGGTTGTCTGTCCCTGTGTGTTAGCCCTGCGACAGACTGGCGACCTGTCCAGGGTGTACCCCGCCTCTCGCCCTATGACAGCTGGGATAGGCTCCAGCGCCCCCCGCGACCCTGAAAAGGATAAGCGGAAGCGAATGGATGGATGGATGGATAAAACTGGCCATGAAATTCTTCTAGTTTCCGAACATTTCTCTCTTTAACATATGGATGAAATAAAACATAACCATATATGGGTCACTGATGACATGGTGTTCAGTGTAAGTACGTTATTCAGGATCTGTACCTTCCTTTTGTTGATTTCCATTGTTTTTTTAATCAAACCAAAAGGAAATGCACTGATGGACTTAACAACAATAAGACTTATTTAAGTTTATTCATATTCTACATAATATCTTTAATTACAAATTAAACACATCGACTATTCTTTATCATTAAGCATTGCCAGATTTTTCATAGCTTTACAAATTGCTTCTCACAGCAAATAACCAAACGCAATAAGTTATTAATTACTACATTATTAATTATTACATTAATTGTGTTGTATGTGCAATATGCACATGGGGCTAATAATTAACATGTTATATAATATGTTATACCTTGCATAGGAAATGTCAGTGGGGCTGTAGTTGTACCAGTGTTGCTACTCACGGTATCTAGTTTGAAAAGAGCAGAAAAAGAATGACAAGAAAAAATTAGAAAATTCAAAATTCCAAATATCATATCTGAACCTTAATAATTCCCAGTGTGCAATAAGTTCATGTTACTCACAAATCGAATTGTAATTAAATAAAATAATAATAAATATTTTAATTTGTGAAAAAAAAAGTTTTGTATCAAACCAAAAGTAAAAGAACTGATGCACTTGGTATGAATAAGACTTATATAAAACCAGAAGCTGCAGGTGGCCTGTTACCAGTCCTCAGTGGAGGGAGGGCTCTCCTACTGTCCAGGTGTTTGGGACACAGGAGCCTCAACTGAGAACAGGAAGGATACGCAGAGGGTAATTGCAGAGCCCAAAAGATCATTGGCTGCCACCTCTGTTAGCCATCATCAGATGACACAGTTTTTTCAGGCTCCTCAAATCTAGCACGTCTTCCCTTTGACATGAAAAGACCGTGATTGAGCAAATCAAGGAGGCCTGGAAAGCTGGTGGAGTCTGCTGCTCTGTTTTTTTGTGTAGTACTCATAACAGAGTGCAACAACCCCCCAGAAGAAAGGCGGCTCAAAGCTGCTCATGCCAGGTTTGGAGTAGGTTAGATACCATTTGCCTTTGCCCTTTTTAAAATGTCATCTTTATCCTTACTGGCTTAAATTAAGCGTTTCTTATAAACTTGTCCAAGAGTGTCGGCTACGTAAGAGTTGTTTGGAGCTCTTGCAACCACTGTCTTTGTACATATATTTATTAGTTTCAGATGTAGCCATTCTTGTATTTTGCTCGTTTGTGTTGTTGTGTTTGCACATCTCTGTTGCTTGTGGGGCTCGCACACAAGAATTTCACTCGCATGTGCTGTGCCAGTGTGCCTGCACATGTGATGTGACAATAAAAGTGATTTGATTTGATTTGATTTGATCTTGACCCATTTTTCAGCTAGTCTTAAATTCTTGGTTTTTGTGCAATATAGACGAGAAATTTTTGGAGGGAAAACAAGAATTTCTTGGAATTTGTATGTTGCAGATTTCAATACAGAGACAGCACGGTGAAGCTTTTCTTTTTCCAAAATGTCTGTTATCAATCCTGAAAACTTTTTTTGTTTTTTTTCCCCATTTCTCTCTTTTGTTAACAAATCTTTAATTAATTGTTTATACACATGGTTCAGTTTGAGCAACACAAACTGAATCCATTAATTTCTTCACAGTTTTACTTCAGTTAAACCCAAAGTCATTGAGCTTCTCCACAGCTTCCCGTGCTATCTCCTGGTCCATTGAAACACCTTATTAATGAAGGAGATAAAAGGCTCCATTCGTTCTTCAAATGGGGGTCCTCTATGGATTGGATCAGGTGGTCTAAGGATTTGTTGACACTGTTGCATCGGGAGGTGAAACTCAGGAACGTAAGCATTAATCAGTGCCAAGAAAGAGAACAGCTCCCTGGTTCTGGACACAGTAGGATTATCTGTGATGTCAGTCTCCAAAACTCCTGCTACATTTTCATTTTGTTCCATGGCTTTAAGCTTAGACTTCAGAATGAAGAGGAACGTTTTGTGTCTTTCTTTAAATCCCACTGGACTAGTTTCTGAAGCAGAAACTAGTCCAGTGGGATTAGACAGAAAAACATAACATAATTACACTATCATGCATAGTGTCCACCCCATACTGCCTTCTTAGTTTATGCTTTCTGACATGAAGACTAACAAAACTACATGCTGCATCTCTCCCAAAACACAACAAAACACAACAAAAAACAAATCAAAACAAAAACAGTAACCATAGTTGCAGCACAGATGTTATAATTTGCTATAACATTTTGGCAGCTCAGCTAATGTACAGGTAAACCCTTTGAATCAAAACCTCATTCTTCATTGTGCTTTTTTTCACATGGCTCAGTCTGATGTCAGTGAGAGTGGATATGCTTGATATGGTCAAGTCAGGTGCACAGCCTACCTGCTGAGGTGCTTTTTCGCTACCTACATTTAGGGCACACTGCCCTCGAGTGCTGGTTGGTTGCAATACCTGCACCTATCCAGCTGGCTTGCTCCAGTTTCCATAGGGAGCTGTGCAGGATATTCCTCTTCTTCTGAGGGCCCACGATCAATATTTTAACAACCATAACCAGTACTGGCCACTGTTTACTCGCATGGTGCAAGTTCAGCAGTCCGTGTATTTTGTTTTAAGTGTATGTGTGCATGCGCGTTTGTGGTTTCTTGTTTTATTAAAATGTACACTTTCTCAAGACTGTGAGCCGCGAGCTTGGTGCTTGGTGTCCTTGTAGAGTTTTTCATTGACTTTTAACATGTTTTTAACTTGAGAGACAGATTTTGTTTTTAAAACAGCAAACTAAAGACACACCAGTAGCCGTCGGACCTTCAGTGGTGGGTCGCTCTTTTAACACTTAATATGACTACTTCATGTTATGGATGCACAGTGTGAGCATTCAGGTCGCATCACAGCATTGGGCCGTATGGTGTGAGTACCTGCATCATGACCTACAAACTTCTAACCTCTGCAATTCAATTGTACAGTTTGAGCAGGAGCTGAATCACACACAAAAAATGACACAGTGCATGCCAGCTTAACTCCTGTCCATTGTACAGTTTTATGTAATCCAAGACAGGTTGTGCCACAGTTAGCTTTATTGTTTTATTCTTTGTTTTATTTTGACCAACACAAAGACATACGAATATTGGAGCATCCTTGAATCTCTACAATCTTTTCTGGTTTTTAAGATTTTGTATTTCCTGGGAATGGAATTCCCCTAGATAGCATTGTCATTTTATTTTTATTATAACCCCTTTTGATCGCTTTGTCACATCTGGACATTAAATTATCGAATCACCAAATAGATTTATGATTTATTACAGCTTGGATTGTTAGGTTCTTAACTTACAAATTTTAAATAAAGAGAAAATTTAACTGTTTTTCTGTCTTTCAAAAACACACAAGAGATATTTTAGCTTACTCACCTTTTAGGAGACCAGAAATTTGTCTTAACGGTTTCTAATTACAGTGATATCATGCAGTATAATTAAGCTGTTGGTTTTATTATCAAATCATTAAGATCCAATACCAGCGTCTCTTAAACGGAGAAGAATGGACTGCACGGCAAATCACTAAAATTAATAAAGTTCATCCGCTGAAAGGTCCTCACAATGATCAGAATCGACTGATTTCTGTGATTTATTTATTGTAATAACGTTACTATATTCATTTGAACAAAACAGAATATTTAACAGGTCAAATTGATATCATTCAACAGATCTAGTAAACCCTTAGTTCAAAATTAATTAGGGCCCAAGCACTGAAGTGCGAAGGCCCTATTGGTTCCGTTTATTATTTTTCAGTGAAATTAATGGCCTTTAACATGTTGAACTCGTGAAATTTTGTACACGTATCAGGTCTGGTGAAAAATTACATATTTTAATGGTTCACATATGGGCGGTGCAAAATTGCTCTAGAACACCAGCTATGCATTGTTAAATGAAGTCCTACAAACACATAGTTTGAGTCACATGGATTAAATTTGGTAAACACGTGTAACATGGCGAGACAAACAAAAGTCAGTAGACCGATTGACGCAAACCCAACAGGAAGTCCACCATTTTGAATTGAAAGTGACATTTTAGTGCTAATTTTGCCATTTCTAGGCCAAACTTGTGCGAACTCCTCCTAGGGATTTGATCAGATCACCTTCATATTTGGTCAGTGTCAACTACACCGCTGAGTTTTTGTCATAGGGTGTGGACATGGCGCCACAGCAAATTTCAATCATTCACCATGAAAATCTTATTTGCTCTCCCTTCCTACATACATAATTCCTGCGTTGATCGTGGCTCAAGAGTTGGGCGTTTGCCTCGCCTTGGGCAAGACACTTCACCTGTTGCCTACTGGTGGTGGCCAGAGGACCCGGTGGCGCCAGTGTCCGGCAGCCTCGCCTCTGTCAGTGCGCCCCAGGGTGGCTGTGGCTACAATGTAGCTTACCATCACCAGTGTGTGAATGGGTGGATGACTGGTTGTGTAAAGCGCTTTGGGGTCCTTAGGGACTAGTAAAGCGCCATACAAATACAGGCCATTTACCATTTACCATTTTACATTGTTCAAGCTGGACCAAACTTCACACATGTGATAAGGCTCCCTTGCTGAACATATTTAACTGCTATATTTAACATCAGCAACAGCGCCAACTAGTGGGAACAGAAAATGTCATGTTTTACACTTTTTGGTATAGCATAGAGGTGGATGACCCAAGCCACCTTTCGTCAAAAGGCGTGACACGTTTGGAAAGATTGATATTTGTAATCAATGGTTAGAGTCCCACCCAGTGGGAAGAGAAATTAAATCTATCAGTGTGACACCAGATCGGACTTGCTGGGTGTAGGTGTTGGGAGCAGGGGCAGATCTAGAAGGGTGGCATGGCGTGCCTAAAATGATCCTTTGCCACCCCAAGTGCCACCCCTGTTTTGCACATGACAGTGTTGTTTATTAAAATAAGATTGCATTAACAGTTTGAGCGTAGTTACAGTCAACATTGAATATAAATGCTAAAACTGAATATATTGCATAGTGTCCTGGATTTTGCCACCCTCATGCCACTCTAAGAAAATTTCTCTAGATCCCCCCCTGGTTGGGAGTAGCTTGACACGCCCTCTCAACACTGCTTGCAGCTTTCATTGTTTAATTGTTGTTGCATTCCATGTTTAGAGAATAAAGGCTTGTTTTCACGTTCACTTTTGCGTCTGTGTAAGTTTCGCTTCTGAGTCCTTCTGTCTTCACGGCCTCAGCCATGACAGTCCCACATCTTTGAAATGATTTTGCTAATCGTCTTTCTTAAAGACATGAGAGAAGATCATGAACCCTAAATTGTCCTCTAATTATAGAATGACTCATAACAGGATTCAACAACCATTCTGCAACAGCCCCACACTATGTAACAGCGATCCCGAGCGGCGCAATCACAAACAAATCGCGCAGTACGTATAAAATACAGATTTCCCAGGCACAGTGAAGGCAGCATTTTCCCCGCATCAACCTGCTCGGTCTCAGTCCGCCAGCTGTCCGTTTGTCTTCCGCACAGGTTTGTGTCAACTCGTCCTTTTGTGTCACATCCAGAAAACTCCAGATGGGAATCTAAATGCCGGCTGTCTGGAATATTTCCCCGCGGACTAACCTGGACTGTGTGCGGACACAGAGGGAACAAGGGGGGAAAAGCGGCAGCGCTAACGGGCGGTAATGTTAATACGTTAGCCACGGCAGGTGCACCACGGCCACGACTGACAGGCTGTCAAACCGCAAAAATCACCGTTTCATCTCTTCACAAAGCTACCTTGGATACTCTGTCGAGGTAAGGGGACTTTAATGTCTGTTTGTGCCGTTTTTTGTTTTGTTTTTTAACCCCGGCATCTCGACGGGGAGCGGGAGATTAGTGTAGCCAAGTTAGCTAATTGTCGGTTTAACACTTTAACGGACAGAGGCGATCGCAGGTTTTTAAATCCGTGACACATTAAAGGCCCTCTGTTTTAATCAAGGGCTGGACGCTTTCATGGCAGCTTTCCAGGCCTGTGTGTGTGACGGGTGCGACACTGGAAACCAGTGCTGACCACTGGGAACTGCGCTTTTTTTTTGTGTGTGTGTGTCATGTAAACAGCAGACTGATTTTGTTAAACGTGTTCAATAAACAGAGGAAGACGGGACAAGTGACTTTGCCCTGTGGTCTCGACAAGCAGGAAGTTTTACTTTCAATTCCAGGCTTTATTATGCAGCATGTACAATTAGAAGGAAGCGAAAATGATCACGTGACACTCTCAAGCGTACTTAAAACAATAACATAAATATTTAAGAACATTGCAAATGTTTATAACACCTGCTCTCCGTGGAAGTGCTCATCTTTGTTTGTTTTGGTGGTGTTTTTTGTTGTTGTTGTTGTTGTTGTTGTTGTTTTATCAGTGAAAGCCAGATCTGCTCAAGTTTGCCATCACGAGAAAAGGAAAAGTTGGCACATTTTGACATTTGAGTCTCAAAGAATAATTAATACTCGTGATTTCTTTTTTTCTGACTGTAAATGACTGGCAGCACATTGAAATTATGCAAACCAGCTGCAAAAAGCTGCATTTGCCTGGTTTATTTGTTATGAAAAGCATAACAAGTAAACTGTTTTTCTCTAGGCCTTGTATGTTTATTTTTGTGTTTTTAAGCTATTAATTTGACAGAATACAATTTGAAGACATTCATTAGCAATAAACTTAAACTTGTTTCTTCTGTTTTCAGCAGCCTGCAGAAAATTAAACCACACTTTAGGAAACGCGTGGAGTCCTTTTTTTCCTCCTGTTTCTTTTCCTTTTACTCTCTCCTATCCCGACCACCTCACCCTCTGTTTCCACGTCTGTCCCCCCTCATCATTGCATCTTTTTCCTATTTTGGGCCACGTCTATCTGTCTCCGGCTCATTTCCCCTGCCCTCACATCCAGTGACATGGCCTCGGCTGAGTCACCGCAGTCCAGTGTCCTTCAGGATGAGCTCACCTGTCCGGTGTGCTTGGACTTGTACCGGGACCCTCACTTGCTTCCTTGCGGGCACAACTTCTGCAAGACTTGCCTCGATCGCCTAAAGCGGCAGGCAGAGCGGAGTCACTTCCGCTGTCCAGAATGCCGTAACAGCCACCAGTGTAGCACCAACTTTCAGAAAAACTTTAAACTTGCCAATATCG